>NC_134400.1:46428702-46739237 GCF_050003625.1 Haematobia irritans
GCAACCATGTCCAAACATCGTTTTTCTGTGCGTGCATGTGGTGTCATCCATAGCATTATTAGCCGTTCGGAAGAATTGACACTTATTTTTAAGAGATAGTATTTCAAAATCTCCAATGTTCATAACACCAATGTCCACCACTGTGGTATCTCAATGGACTGCAATATCGGGCTACCACTATATAACCTAACCTTCATACCACCAAGACCATATTTCCGCCAAATGTTAGGAAAGTTGATTGGAATAGGTTATAGGGAATCGTTCAATATGGAATATCGGAAATATCAGCGACAAATATGAGCACTGTGCCAAATATCGAACACGCAGTGGAGCGGATTACTAAAGCCTTCAACATATCACTGAAAGCTGCATGCCCTAGAGAAGAGCCAAGGGGAAAAAATCGACCGCCATGGTGGTGTACGGAGTTAAGTAATATAAGGAAATCCTGCAGGAAGCTCTTTAACAAAGCAAAGTCCACCAGAGCTCCTGAGGATTGGGACAGAAGACAAATCTGAGAGGATGTAAACGAGAACTAAGAAGGGATCAGCATAACTCTTGTAATGATTACTGTAGCAGTATTGAGAATACGTCTGAGGCTTCCAGACTACGGTACCTTCCGTAGTCTGGAAGCCTCAGAGCATCCACTAACTCAGCTCCAGGTTTCATTAATACATCGGAGGGCAATTGGACAACGTTCAGTGAGGAGACGCTGTAGGTACTAAATAGTGGACAAACATTTTCCTGGAAATAAGACGGTTGAACCATGTTCTGGCGGTGCAACAGCGGCTCAGCGGGTATTTCCTATATAGAGGATGTATCAACTTAGCATATATTCCAGGAAAGTGGAGGGAAATAAACGACGTTTTCCGATTTCCGACCAATCAGCTCATCCTCATTTCTACTTAAGACTCTGGAGAGGATGATAGATATTATTATTTTAGAACTAGCGTCGCACAGTGGAGCAAAGATCGCAAAAAAATGGAGATTAATTAAACTACTTATCTGATTTTAAAAATTCGTTCACTATCTATTATAATGCTATGTTATCACTGAGTGACGTAGGCTACACATCTTTTGGAAAAGTGGGAGGTGCCACTCCCACAATTAAAAATAGCTCTAGCGGCCATAGTAATAGGTTTATTGTCATGAAACTTTCCCAATGTTGTACTGTTGATCTGGTAATAGTCCTTGGCTATACTTGGTTATGATTGAGCATGGCACCTCCCAAACCTATCCACTGTTGGCTTGCTCATAGTCCTTGGCTACACTTGTTTATGATTGGACGCGGCACCGCCCATTCAAACTTGGAATAGATATATCTCATGAACTATCAGAGGTATGAATATGAGATTTGGTAACTATACATGTTGATCGTAAAGTATGAATTATATCCAAGGTGGAATAGGGCGGTGTCACGCCCCCTTTTAGACAATGTTCTGGCTCCGTCGGATTTTTTTTTTTTTGGGAAATATTAATACAATTTTCACTTAGTAATCAATTCATTTGTATACCCTCCACCATAGGATGGGGGGTATTTTAACTTTGTCATTCCGTTTGTAACACATCGAAATATTGCTCTAAGACCCCATAAAGTATATATATTCTGGGTCGTGGTGAAATTCTGAGTCGATCTGAGCATGTCCGTCCGTCCGTCTGTTGAAATCACGCTAACTTCCGAACGAAACAAGCTATCGACTTGAAACTTGGCACAACTAGTTGTTATTGATGTAGGTCGGATGGTATTGCAAATGGGCCATATCGGTCCACTTTTACGTATAGCCCCCATATCAACGTACCCCCAAATTTGGCTTGCGATTGCTCTAAGAGAAGCAAATTTCATCCGATCCGGCTGAAATTTGGTACATGGTGTTAGTATATGGTCTCTAAAAACCATGCAAAAATTGGTCCATATCGGTCCATAATTACATATAGCCCCCAAATAAACCGATCCCCCGATTTGGCTTACAGAGCCTCTAAGAGAACCAAATTTCATCCGATCCGGCTGAAATTTGGTACATGGTGTTAGTATATGGTCTCTAACAACCATGCAAAAATTGGTCCACATCGGTCCATAATTATATATAGCCCCCATATAAACCGATCACCAGATTTGACCTCCGGAGCCTCTTGGAACACCAAAATGCATCTGATTCAGTTGAAATTTGGTACGTGATGTTAATATATGGTATTCAACAACCATGCAGGAATTGGTTCATATCAGTCCATAATTATATATAGCCTCCATATAAACCGATCCCCAGATTTGACCTCCGGTGCCTTTTGGAGAAGCAAAATTCATCCGATCTGGTTTAAATTTGGTACGTGGTGGTAGTATATTGTCTCTAACAACCATGCCAAAATTGGTCCATATCGGTCTATAATTATATATAGCCCCCATATAAACCGATCCCCCGATTTGGCTTGGGGAGCCTCTAAGAGAAGCAAATTTCATCCGATCCGGCTGAAATTTGGTACATGGTGTTAGTATATGGTCTCTAACAACCATGCAAAAATTGGTCCACATCGGTCCATAATTATATATAGCCCCCATATAAACCGATCACCAGATTTGACCTCCGGAGCCTCTTGGAACACCAAAATGCATCTGATTCAGTTGAAATTTGGTACGTGATGTTAATATATGGTATTCAACAACCATGCAGGAATTGGTTCATATCAGTCCATAATTATATATAGCCTCCATATAAACCGATCCCCAGATTTGACCTCCGGTGCCTTTTGGAGAAGCAAAATTCATCCGATCTGGTTTAAATTTGGTACGTGGTGGTAGTATATGATATTTAACAACCATGCCAAAAGTGGTCCATATCAGTCCGTAATCAAATATAGCCCCCATATAAACCGATCCCGAGATTTGGTTTTGGAGCCACTTGAAGGAGCAAATTTCATCCGAGTCAATTGAAATTTGGTACATTGTGCTAGTATATGACCGTTAACAACCATGTCTAACTAGGTCCATATCGGTCTATAGTTATATATAGCCCTCAGATAAATCGATCCGCAATCACACACAAATTGGTCCATATCAAGTTCATAATTTTATGTAGCCCCCATATAAGCGACCCCCATTTTTCAATTCTGGGTCTCTACCGTGCAAAAGTCCATATCGATTCGTAATTATTTGTAGACTTACCTATACATACCTTTTTTGTATATATATATCACGTATGGACTAACTCACAATTTAGAAAACGATGTTAAGAAGTTTTAAGATAACACAACCCAAGAAATTCCATTATGGATGACAGTCTTTCGTAGAAGTTTCTACGCAATCCATGATGGAGGGTACATAAGCTTCGGCCTGGCCAAACTTACGGCCGTATATACTTGTTATTGTAATAACGTTGACGAAAGGGGGATTGTTGTATCATATATGTAACTAAATTCGGGACCCAAAGCAGATATTAAAATTGTTATAAAAATAGCTTGTTTCTTCATATCTACAAAGTAGGAAAAAAGTTTATACATATCGTTTTTATATATATCGTTTTATATTATAAGACATATGTTTCTGACCTGCTATTTTAAAATATATGTCCAAAGTCATCAAAGTCCAATGCATTGTCATCCATATAATCATAGTCGTCATCTGTTTCAAGATTTGTGCCTTCTGGTGTCACGTTCGTCAAAACTGAAGGCGAAACAAGTAGATCTACCACTGATTTTGGAAGTTGGTGGATTTTTTTTTTTTTTGCAATTTTGATTTACCAGATAGGATTGGATTTTAACTAAGTAAGAACCTATTTAATATGTCTAGATGGCAATCTTCTCGACTACATTTGCGAGAAAAATGTTCTCTGTAATTCTTAAAATCTTTGTTTCGGGCAACCCAGGAACCCAATTACAAGTTTTACATCTTTTTCAAAACGTTTGACGCTTTCACATTTCAATACACAACACATAACGCACAATAACAAATACTCTTATCATTGTAACACACAGTTACTAACGATATATAAAAACAACAATTATAACAAAGAAAGCGAAGAAATAACTAACAAAAGACAAAAACTGGTGTTTTTGCCTGAGTGATTATTTTCACAGTTAATTTAATAAAAAAAAATTCGCGCAAAAACGCGCAACATTTTATTACTTAATATGAAAGAACTGTAGTTTATCAAAACAATTATATTCTAACGCCAAGTGAACCATTCATATTTAAATATCCAAAAATATTTTGAAAATAGCCAAAATTTAGACACATTTTAAAATATTTTTTCAAAATATTTATACACAATTTTTGTTTACACAATTTTTGTAGAACAACGCTAAAATACCTGAGGTTGGAGGTCCATAGTGAAAATATAACTTTTGGCTTGCGAAAGCTCCGAAGTATACCGAATTTAAAAAAAACACTACTTTGCGCGAATAGCTCAAAAATTACTTAACTTTAACACAATGCAGCTTGACAAGTAAACAACATATGACATTGAAATTTTCAGTAGTGATGTAGAATTTTATATACTCGTACTTTAATCGGATACTAAGTATTTTTCAAAGAAAAATCATTTTTGCGATTTCGCCCCTCTGTGCGTCGATTCAAGTTTGCTCACGAATCGACAGCATGCATACTCGAACGGCAGGTCTACTGAGACCGCATTGCATGAACTAGTCAGCTTTATTGAAAGCTCTTCATTTCTGCATTCAACCGTCGAACGGAGCGGACGTGTTTTTTAAAAGCGGATAAACTCATCGTAATAGGTACCTACTTAGAATTTCAAGTGTGGTGGGATATTAATCCACCATGCAGCGAAATTCAAAGCCATCGACTGGGTTGCTAACTTCAGGGCCCAGTGGACGGGTATCGACTGGAGTTATAAATCTGGATAATGACCAAGAGTTAGGCCCAATTAGTCGACCCGTAGACGGGTCGACAGTTGGCGACTCTCTGACATGTCGAACTTTTTCTAAGGTAACGACATCAAAAGGAGGTAATCCCTCACGAAAGAGATTCAAGGAACGCAGAAATGCTTTGTTTATCCTAAAGAAGTTAGGATCAGTCGACCCAAGCACGCTGTCGGCCAAACAAAGCGATTCCTTAAAATGGGCTCCAGGAATTCTTGAGGTTGGAAAAAGGGAACGATCGCCGGATGAGCTGCCATCCTCCAAATGGGATCAGAGATCGTTTGCCTCAGTTGCTAAAGACAGCCTTGTGATGGCTATCATTAATAAAGGAGCATTGATGCGGAGGAAAATGAATCAATTCAACCCCTCTTGTGTGAGTATCCTGCATATTGTGTAAAGCGCAAGCAACTTTTAGGAGCACATAGCTTCAGATTACTGGCGGATCTGGAAAACGTTAACTTAAGCAGTCTGCTAATGTTTTTGGAACAATCTGGTTGGTTCAACAAAGAAAAATAATCAAGAAGTTTCAGCGGTTAAAACTAGAAGTGCCCATATGAAATAGGTACTTTTAGTTAATGTGGTATCACAATGGACTGAATAGTCTAAGTGAGCCTGCATTTTAATCGGGCTGTCACTATAACTTAACATTCTTGAAAGGTCACTATCTGTCAATGAATACACAATCGTGGTGTTTCTAGACATCGCAAATGCATTCAATAACGTCCATCCGAGCTCGATATTAAATGGACTGACAACTCTGAATGTGGATCCAGGTATACTTAGGCTGTTAAAGGGTGATACGGTCAAAATTTGGTCAAGGGAAAACGCGTGTAAATCGGTGAAATCGTTTATTTAAAAAATCAAATTAAATTTCTTTTTCAAGTTCAATTAGTATAAAATTCAGGAAAATATTCAGTTAGGCTTTCGCTTTTCCAAATCCGAATTGCCGGCCCTACGCTTGACACCTGCCATCAGATTTTGTACAGCCACATTGTCCACCTTCTTCGCCGCAGAAAGCCAGTTTGCCTTGAACTGCTGCTCGTCCTTAGCAGTTTTTGTGGTCTTCTTTAGGTTCCGCTTGACAATAGCCCAGTATTTCTCAATTGGGCGGAGCTCTGGCGTGTTGGGAGGGTTCTTGTCCTTGGGAACCACCTGCACGTTGTTGGCGGCGTACCACTCCATGGCCTTTTTACCGTAATGGCAAGATGACAAATCCGGCCAAAACAGTACGGAACAACCGTGTTTCTTCAGGAAAAGCAGCAGACATTTATTCAAACACTCTTTCACGTAAATTTCTTGGTTGACAGTCCCGGAAGCTATGAAAATGCTGCTTTTCAAGCCACAGGTACAGATGGCTTGCCAAACCAGATATTTCTTCGCGAACTTTGACAGTTTTATGTTCTTGAAAATATCTGCTACCTTTCCCCTTCCTTTTGCCGTATAAAACTCCTGTCCCGGAAGCTGCTTGTAGTCGGCTTTGACGTAGGTTTCGTCGTCCATTACCACGCAGTCAAACTTCGTCAGCATCGTCGTGTACAGCCTCCGGGTTCGCGCTTTGGCCGTCGTATTTTGTTTATCATCGCGATTTGGAGTCACTACCTTCTTGTAAGTCGATAGTCCGGCTCGTGTTTTGGCTCGATGCACGGTTGTAGACGATACACCCAGCTTATTTGCACCATCTCGGAGAGAGAGGTTAGGGTTTCGCTTGAAACTACCGGCTCAGCGGCTTCCGGTTTTCGTCTCAGCGGCTTCCGGTTTTCGATTTCCCCCCGATCCAGACTTCCTGGCTGTCGACAAACGTTCCCCAAACACTTTAATTACATTTTTTGATTTGGTTGCATTGGTTGATTTGGCAACTTTTAGCGATTTTGCCAGCTTTGCGTGCGAGTAGCTCGGATTTTCGCGATGCGCGAGCAAAATTTTGATACGCTGCTCTTCTTGCTTGTACGGCATTTTGAAAACTGAAGAGTAAATTCCAAAATCAAAATAGGAGCAACATTCTACACACACACACACATCTTCAAAATGAGGGATGTTCAGGTTTTTTAAATGCAAAATTGAAAGAAATACGTCAAGTTTATATTGAGCAAATTTTGACAGTATCACCTTTTCGACGAACTTTTAATGGGGAGACGTATTTCAGCCACACTAGGACAAGCAAACATACAAAGGTATGCCAATAGAGGCACTCCCCAAGGAGGGGCCCTACCTCCACTTCTTTAGAATGTTGCTATAAACACCTTCTGGTTTCCCTAGAAAAAGAAAGAATAAAAGTGGTGGCATACGCAGATGATGTGGCTGTAGCAGTCAGGGGAAAATTCCCATCCACAATCAGAGATATTATACAGAGAGCTCTCTGGATAACTGAGAAATGTGCGAAAGAGACTGGTCTTGGGGTAAATCCTGGAAAGACAGAACTAGCCTATATGTACATTATGAGGTTTGTGAGCAATATTTCAATATATTACCAACGAAATGACAAAGTTAGTATATCCCCATCCTATGGTGGAGGGTACAAAAATTATTGATATTTTTTTCTATTTAGTCGCAGAATTGTAAATATTCTTCGAGCTCATTCCTCGACTTTATTCAAAAATTCTTATTTCCTTATAGTCTTTATACCTTCGTCTAAGGAGTTGCTGTAAGCTATTACTAATCCAATTTCAAAAGTCCTCCTTACTAAAGTAGTTCATTAATGCCAGACTTTTAGAATTTCCCCAAAAGAATTTAAAAAATTATCATTCATTTATTAGACACTAAAACCACACCATAATCTAAAATACTATTCAGACTCTATTTTTTCTTCATTACGTATCATTATTCATAACATTAAAACTATGTTTATTTTCTAATAAAGAGAGCGAGTGAGCGAGAGAGAGATAGAGCATCCTCTTAAGAAATTCCGTGTCATTGTATTCATGGGTTTAATTTTAACTTTCCTATCATGGTGATGGCAGTCTGAAAATGTATCCTTGAGTTTTAAGACACAATGCAGCACTTAAGAGTATAGTGCCATGCTATGGCAGTAAAGACGAACAAGTAAGCACTAAAGTTATCTGGTGTATGTGTATGTGTGTGGCGGGGGTGTATGTGCAAGTCGTAGTTTCCATGTTACTGATGCCACAGGAAATGCATTTTTGTTGCAGCTTTAAAGCCACAACACTTAACACGAATACTTTTTTTGTGTTACTGAACTTAGTCAAGGAAAAACCCCCAATTCCGGAAGTATAATGTAAGCATGTCTCAGTCTCCATCCCCCTCTCCACTAACATGTGAAAATTTTATTCATTGTTCGCTTAAAGAGTTTGTAACAATTTTCCACTTAAACATGCCAGCATGGTGAGGTTATACGATTTGTGTTTCTTTTTTCTCTTTTCTTTCGTTTGTCATCTTTTGTTCAAGGCAGTCTTAAAGTTTTAGCCTTCCTGTTGAAGCACTAAGAGCGATTATTTTCTTTAAAAGTTCGAAAAGAATGTTGGCCAAAACAAACAAAAACCAAGTTTGCAACGTATTTCGTGGGTGTATAATGGCAACTCATATTAGAATTATTATCACCGAGAAGGGCGGAGCACGTTTTAAGGATAGGGAAAGCAAAGGAACCTGTAAATTAATCCAGAGAAGGCGGACCCATGGTGGTCCACCTGAAAGACTAATGGAGATTTGGATTGGGAAAAACATTCTCGAAATTGATTGCAAAATATGGAGGACACTGTCATAGATTTTGGATCCTGCAACCATATTTAAAAAATATACCCCTGTAAGGACAATCCCTTTTTTTGCCTAGCCCTTCACCACTGAATATATGACATATTTACCAACAAAAATTGAGAGCAGCTGTATTTTGGTTTCAAATAACCTCTTATAAATTATGTTCTCGATTTCATAGACATTCAACATATGCAAAAATTACCCATTAGGTATTTAAAATGAGACATATGAGCATCACCAACACATTGAAGGAAATTTGTGTAAGTGTATGTGGTGTATGTTGTTTATGTATATGGAACATATCAGTCTGTTGGAAAAATTCCCACATCACAAAACTCATTCAATTTCTAGCATAATCCGGCCGCAATCGGATGTTTGTGTCACATAATTTGTGTGAATGTTTAGAATGTTGTCATGAGAGCTTCTCTTCACTACCACTAGTCAACATTCCATGGCATAGAAATGCAATCACAACTCATGCATCAAATAACATAACCACAAATACTATCAACATACATACCAATGTCATATATATGCCATGATATTCTCTATTGTGGGGTAGCCACGTCGATATGTATATATGGGTGTATGTGTGTGTCCCTATGCCTACGTAAATAATGTCAAATCAGCTTTTTATTTGTGAATTTTATACAATTTCACCACATCATCACAAAACCAGCAGCAACAAGAATAACAAAAAATGTATTTATATGATGGCTACATTTGTTTGTTGAATAGTCAAAATAAAATTGAATACTAAATAAATACTGGTAAGCAGACAAAGGTTAGAGAAAATTAATTACAAGCCACGAAATTCAAATGAATTTTTTCATTAAATCTAGAATTTAATTTCATTTAAATAAACTGACAAACGAGAGCAAATGAAAATTTTCACACATTTACCCTAGTGACGTATAAGTGATATTAATATTGACATGACTTTACCAGTACCATGGTGGGTATGATTCATTTTAATATTTTTTCAGTAAATGAAGTCATGTAGTAAAAATTAATATTTAATTTTATTCAAATGAATATGAAGCGCAAACCATGTTTATTAAAATAATAATGGTTTTATTTTATATTGAGATACGTGGGTTCAATGATATCCACAATATGTTGTGCAAAAACGATTGAACTGATAATTAACAATGAACATTTTTAATGCTCTACTTCCCAGCAAAACAAGAGCTTCAAAAAAAATAGTTTTGGATCCCCAATCTGTGATCCGGAAGTAGTGCAAAAATGAATCATCTCCAATGAATTTTACATGGACTTGTCGTAAGGCCGAAGTACTGCGCTTTTGGATCATTGCTTCAGAAGTTGTGGCTTGGAAGTTCATTTGAATGAAGAAATTAAAAAAAAATCACCAAGTTCACATTTCATTTTTATTAATATTGTTTATTACACTTTTATTTTCTTATTATTTAATTTTTAAATTTTAAATTGAAAAACTTGTTCGCTCCCAACAGGGCTTGAACGTGGGTCTGTTGGCACCATAGCAGAACACGAAGCGTAGAAATGTCAATTCAAATGTTTATGATATGATTTTATACCCTCCACAATACGATAGGATGGGGGGTATATTAACTTTGTCATTCCGTTTGTAACACATCGACATATTGCTCTACCCCATGAAGTATATATATTCTGGGTCGTGGTGAAATTCTGAGTCGATTTGAGCATGTCCGTCCATCCGTCTGTTGAAATCACGAACGAAACAAGCTATCGACTTGAAACGTGGCATAAGTAGTTGTTATTGATATAGATCGGATGGTATTGCAAATGGGCCATATCGGACCACTTTGACGTATAGCCCCCATGTATCCGATCCTCTTGAAATTTGGTATGTTGTGTTAGTATATGGTCTATAACAACCAAGCAAAAATTGGTTCATATAGGTCCATTATTATATATAGCCCCCATATAAACCGATCCCCAGATTTGACCTCCGGAGCCTCTTGGAGGAGCAAAATTCATCCGATCCTCTTGAAATTTGGTATGTGGTGTTAGTATATGGTCTTTAACAACCATGCAAAAATTGGTCCATATCGGTCCATAATTATATATAGCCCCCATATAAACCGATCCCCAGATTTGACCGCCAGAGCCTCTTAGAGGAGGCTCCGATGTAGTTGAAATTTGGTACGTGGTGTCAGTATATGGTCTCTAAGAACCAAGCAAAAATTGGTTTATATAGGTCCATTATTATAAATAGCCCCCATATAAACCGATCCTCAGATTTGACCTCCGGAGCCTCTTGGAGAAGCAAAATTCATCCGATCCGGTTGAAATTTGGTACGTGGTGTTAGTATATGGTCTCTAACAACCATGCAAAAATTGGTTCATATTGGTCCATAATTATATTTAGCCACCGTATAAATCGATCCCCAGATTTGACCTCTGGAACCTCTTGAAGGAGCAAAATTCATCCGATTCGATTGAAATTTGGTATATTTCGCTAGTATATGGCCGCTACCAGTCATGCAAAAATTGGTCATATCAGTCTATAGTTATATACAGCCAATGGCCAATCACACAAAAATTGGTCCATATCGCCAAAAAGAATCTACCAAAATTTTATTTCTATAGAAAATTTTGTCAAAATTTTATTACTATAGAAAGAGTTGTCACAATTTTATTATTATAGAAAGTTTTGTCAATGTTTTATTTCTGTAGAAAATTTTGTCAAAATTTTTTTTCTATAGAAAATTTTGTCGAACTGAACTATATACGTCTTTAGTAGAAGTTTCTACGCAATCCATGGTGGAGGGTACATAAGATTCGGCCTGGCCGAACTTACGGCCGTATATACTTGTTATACCCTCCATCATAGGATGGGGGTATATTAACTTTGTCATTCCGTTTGTAACACATCGAAATATTGCTCTAAGACCCCATAAAGTATATATATTCTGGGTCGTGGTGAAATTCTGAGTCGATCTAAGCCAGTCCGTCCGTCCGTCCGTCTGTTGAAATCACGATAACTTCCGAACGAAACAAGCTATCGACTTGAAACTTGGCACAAGTAGTTGTTATTGATGTAGGTCGGATGGTATTGAAAATGGGCCATATCGGTCCACTTTTACGTATAGCCCCCATATAAAGGGATCCCCAGACCCCCCAGGCATATAAACCGATCCCCAGATTTGGCTTGCGAAGTCTCCAAGAGAAGCAAATTTCATCCAAT
Source organism: Haematobia irritans (assembly GCF_050003625.1). Taxonomy (NCBI): domain Eukaryota; kingdom Metazoa; phylum Arthropoda; class Insecta; order Diptera; family Muscidae; genus Haematobia; species Haematobia irritans. The sequence continues at coordinate 46,440,467 of NC_134400.1, forward strand.
CCGGTTGTAATTTGGAACATGGTGTTAGTATATGATCTTTAACAACCGTGCCAGAATTGGTCCATATCGGTCCATAAATATATATAGCCCCCATATAAAACGTTCTCCAGATTTGACCTCCGGACCCTTCGGAAGAGCAAAATTCATCCGATCCGGTTCAAATTAGGAACGTGGTGTTAATATATTGTCGCTAACAACCATACCAAAATTGGTCCAATCACACAAAAATTGGTCCATATCGGTTTATAATCATAGTTGCCACTAGAGGCAAAAATAATCTACCAAAATTTTATTTCTATAGAAAATTTTGTCAAAATTTTATTTCTATAGAAAATTTTGTTCAAATTTTATTCGGTTCATAATCATGGTTGCCACTCGAGCCAAAAATAATCTACCAAGATTTTATTTCTATAGAAAATGTTGTCAAAAGTTTATTTCTTTAGAAAATTTTGTTAAAATTTTATTTCTGTAGAAATTTTTGTCAAAACTTTCTTTCTATAGAAAATTTTGTCAAAATTTTTATTTCTATAGAAAATTTTGTGAAAAATTTATTTCTATAGAAAATTTTGTTAAAATTATATTTCTATAGAAAATTTTGTCAAAATTTTATGTCTACTTTGTCAAACTGATTACATACGTATTGGATCGATCTTTTTTGATTTAATATATACCACGTATGGACTTCCATACAATTTAGAAGATGGTGTTAGGAGGTTTTAAGATACCTTGCCATCGGCAAGCGTTACAGCAACTTAAGTAATTCGATTGTGGATGGCAGTGTTTAGAAGAAGTTTCTACGCAATCCATGATGGAGGGTACATTAGCTTCGGCCTGGCCGAACTTACAGCCGTATATACTTGTTTTTCCTTTAAATTCAATAAAAATTTAAAAAATTCTTTTAAATTGCAAAACCTTCTTAAATGAACTTCGATGTAGGTGAAAAAGTCAAGAGGCACAAGTTGGAATCTCCGCGGGGGTGAAATTTTTATTTTTATTGTTTTTTAATTTTTTGTTGAGTTTCTATTCTTTTTTGCGACATTTCACTGCCCAAAATTTAATTCAAACCGCCAAATAGCGTATTTTCTAAGACTGATTCAAAAGAACTTCATCGGAAGTGAAAAAAATTGATTATTGATCCCGGGATGCTCTTTAAAAGAAATGTTTGTGGAACAACATTTAATTTTTTTTTTTTGCTGGGTTACCCAATCGAGGAAGGAAACCAAAAATCCTGAAATGGAGGCCTGTAGCTCTTCTACTTTACCTGGTGGTGACAATGCAACATGTGATGCATCATATGTTACACTGAATACGAAATTCCCGAGTTTTTTGAGAGAAAATATTTTTGATTGTTGCACATAACAAAACCCAATTCAGGATTCATTTACTTTTGTTCGATATAATCCTTTCTTTATTGAGTAGTACTCTGATTCGGCCACAAAATAAATTTCAAGCTATAATCTGCCGGTATTTTGGTGCATTTCCATATAATGGCTTTCTTCAGGGCGTCTATACAGATATAATTAAAATTAAAGTATATTTTAACACACATATTCTTGTGGCGTATAAGCGATATTAATATTGGCATTACATTGGGTACTATAGTGCGTATAATTCATTTTAATAGTTTTGCAGCAAAGTCATGTTAATATTAATATTTAATTTTATTCACATGAAGTGAAAACCATGCTTAATTACAATAATAATGTTCTTATTTTATATTGACATTACGTCCCCAAATTGAATATGACTTCAATGATATTCATATTATGTTGTAAAAAAGCGGTTAAACTGACAATTTCAAACGAACATTGTTAACGCTCTAATTAACTTTTACTCGATATGATCATCATGATTGTTGCTCCCACATGTGATGCACTGAAAACAAAGTGTCTATCTACAGACTTGAGTAAACTGAAAGAATATTTTAACATATTGGCCCTTGTGGTGTACAAGTGATATTAATTTTGACATAACATTCAGTACCATAGTGCGTATGATTAATTTTCATAGTTGTGCAGTATATGAAGACATGCAGTAAAATTAATATTTAAACTAGAAGTTATTACAATATTTATTCGAGCTTATTGGACAGGAAGATTAAGGGAATTGACATCATTAAGTTACTGAAAAGAAAATGCCAGATACCCATCTCGCAAGCCCGACTATACATATATGTTTCAGTGTTGGCCACTACACATTTCCATAGTCTTTAGCGAGATCTGGCCGGGTGAGATGATTCAATTTGGTTCTTTTATGTTAATTTCTTATGAAATTTGCATACGAGAATTATTTTTCCCAAATTTAACCATTTTTCACCCGCACTGTGCATCATCTTTTCGTATAACTTTACAATCCCTTAATCTTATTTTTAGATTTCGATTTGTTACTACACTAATGTACCAACAAATCGAAATCTATTTTTAAAGACATTGCTGAATTCACCTGATTGGCGAACGATCACACAATGTCTCGTTTCTAGTCAACAACAATTACTGTGATAACTATATGAAACTGGTTTCTAAGGACACAACAACAATTCTAACGACAATATTAGTAATGTTTTTTCCTTATTTACGACGGGCTCCTCGTAGCTTACTATTTTTATGTTAGCCTGATATCAATGCAGGCTGGTTCAATGTCCAAATCATTTAAACTAGAAGTTATTACAATATTTATTCGAGCTTATTGGACAGGAAGATTAAGGGAATTGACATCATTAAGTTACTGAAAAGGGCTTGCGAGATGGGTATCTGGCATTTTCTTTTCAGTAACTTAATGATGTCAATTCCCTTAATCTTCCTGTCCAATAAGCTCGAATAAATATTGTAATAACTTCTAGTTTAAATGATTTGGACATTGAACCAGCCTGCATTGATATCAGGCTAACATAAAAATATTAATATTTAAATTTATGTATAGGAATATGAAATGGAAATCTAATTAAAATAACTATGCATTTTTGTACTGGCATTAGCTTGTAATATATTGACAAAGGCGATTGAACTGATAATTCTAAAAGGAACAATTATTGAACTGAATTCGATTGTGGTAAAATGTATTAAAATATCCTTTAGTTTCAGTTTATTGATCCCAGTAGAAAACTATATCATGTAGTAGAGCCTCTATTTACGGAAGGAACCCATCAAAAGGAAATAAGGGAATGTCACTCGCGTATTTTACCTGTTGGTGAAAATGCCACTGAATAGAAAGTGTCGTAAATTCGAAAGACCAAAGACCCCAAAAAGTCCATCCGTCCGTCTCTTGAAATCATGCTAACTTCCGAACGAAACAAGTTATCGACTTGATACTTGGCATAAGTAGTTGTTATTGATGTAGGTCGGATGGTATTGCAAATGGGCCATATCGGACCACTTTTACGTATAGCCCCCATATAAACCGACCCCCAGATTTGGCTTGCAGAGCCTCTTGGAGGAGCAAAAATCATCCGCTTGAAATTTGGTATGTGGTGTTAGCACATGGTCTATAACAACCACGCAAAAATTGGTCCATATCGGTCCATAAATATATATAGCCCCCATATAAACCGATCTCCAGATTTAACCTCCGGAGCCTGTTGGAAGAGCAAATTTAATCCGATCCGGTTGAAATGTGGTACGTGGTGTAAGTATATGGTATCTAACAACCATGCCAAAATTGGTCCATATCGGTCCATAATTATATATAGCCCCCATATAAATCGATCCCCAGATTTGACCTCCGAAACCTCTTGGAGGAGCAAAATTCATCCGATCCGGTTGAAATTTGGTACATTTCGCTAGTATATGGTCGCTAACAGCCATGCAAAAATTGGTCCATATCGGTCTATAGTTATATATAGCCAATGGCCAATCACACAAAAATTGGTCCATATCGCCAAAAATAATCTACCAAAATTTTAATTCTATACAAAATTTTATTAATATAGAAAGTTTTGTCAAAATTTTATTTCCGTAGAAAATTTTGTCAAAATCTTATTTCTATAGAAAATTTTGTCAAAATTTTATTTCTAAAGAAAATTTTGTCAAAATTTTATTTCTAAAGAAAATTTTATCAAAATTTTATTTCTATAGAAAATTTTATCAAAATTTTATTTCTATAGAAAATTGTGTTAAAATTTTATTTCTATAGAAAATTTTGTTAACATTTTATTTCTAAAGAAAATTATGTCAACATTTTATTTCTATAGAAAATTTTGTCAAACTGAATCGACCTTTTTTTGTTTAATAGAATACGCAACCCAAGTAATTCGATTGTTTATGACAATCTTTAGTAGAAGTTGCTATGCAATCCATGGTGGAGGGTACATAAGATTCGGCTGGGCCGTACTTACGGCTGTATATACTTGTTGTTATTGATTCAGATAACAAAAATATGCTGGAGCAAAATCAATTTCAGGATTCATTGTCTTTTGCTCGATATTATCACCTTTCTTCCTTTAGTATTACTCTGATTAGGAGAAACTTTAATCTGGCGGTAGTTTGGATCATTCCTATGATATGACTTTCTACTGGCATAAATAAACTGAAAGCAAAGGATATTTTAACACAGTGGCCCTTGTGGCGTATAAGTGTATATAATATGGACGTGATATTGAGTACCATGGTACGTATGAATGATTTTTATAGTTTGTCAGTAAATAAAGTAATATAGTAATATAACAAATGTTTCTTGTACAGCAATATTGACATTAGCTCAGTAAATTGAATATGGCTTAACATATATGAATATTTTTTTGGCATCGTTATTGTATTTGGCATAGTTATTGTATTTGGCATCGTTGTTTGTCAAATTGATTTGGGCAAAGACCTTTAGACTGCAAGATGGTTAGATGGACGATCATTTACGAACCGCAACATTTCTCATCAGCATTCTCTACGAAACTATCAGCGACTTTCCCAAAACAAAACCTTTTTCGGGAGGTTCAAGTACACTGAAAAAACAGTGAACCCTTTTCCATTGCAAAATGAACTAAACTGTAGTAATATTGACCATGATTTAGCCCTTAAAATTTTTTTCAACTTGTCTAGTTTATAATTTTCTTAAATTTTAGTTCATCTATAACATTGTAGTTTAGTTCATTTTTACAACACCATAAGATTTATATACCCCTACCAAGTTAAAAAGTCAGTATTATTTTGGTTTACTTGCTTATTTTGTGAGAAACCCGATAATAAAAATTGGTTTACAGTCTCTTTAAAATGTCGACGACTAAACTATTTTTAAATCAATCATTCCACAGTACAGAGAAATTAAATAATTAAAGGAACAACAAACCGTTTTACAATTATGAAAATTTTCATACATTAAAATTTAACTTTCTTTAAGCAAAAGTACTTTATTATAAAAACTTATGATGAAAGTTCTTAATACAATGTTTTTTGTGAATAAAAATTATGACCACGTGGAACAGAGAGTAGTTCATTTGAACTCGCTGTTTGGACTTTTTGACTTATCCTTTTTTTATTCATCGTAGGTAATTTTTTCACATATCTTGCTGGAAAAAATGGAAACAATAATGTAAATTGTTAAAAATTAACACCATGTAATGAAATATAATTTTTAATTCTTCATTTTAGCTTGTAACTTACAATATTTGGGGCATTTTATCAAATGGTGTAAGGAATTCAACTTTTCTTTGGAAAACGTATCTCATAAAATATGTACCTGAAACAATTAGAGAAATAATGAAGTATTCTAAATAAACTCATAAAACTGTGTTGTTATCGATGTGAAAGATATAATAAAATAAATATTCTAGTTGAAAGAAAGCCAAAGTTTTAATATAAAACTTACCAATTCTCTATTAAATTGTACGCTGATGGGAAATATAAAAAGTTGTCCAAATTTATTTGGGTTTCTCTGAAATTAAATATTTATTTTTTACATTAAATAAAATTATTAAATAGGTTTTCAAAAAATCTAATGAAAAAAATAATAATATGCATAAAAAACCAAATATTCTTGTTAAAATAAAGTTAAAGAATCCTTACCAATTCACTATTAAATTACAGGCAAAGGAGTACTAAAAATTTGTCCAAATTTTTAAGGGGTTATTCTGAAATTAAATATTTGTTTTTACATTAAAAATATTACATTGGTTTCCAAAAAATTTTATTAAAGAAATACTAAAATAGAGTATTAAAAACCTGTAATTTTGATGGTAAAAATGTCATAAAAATGTAAATATTCTAGTCGAAAAAAGCAATTTTAAAAGAAAACTTTACAATTCTCTATTTTTTAAATTTGTTCGAATCCATCTGGAGTTGCTCTAAAATTAAATATTGTTTTTACAACAAAGAAAAACATTGAACTGGTTTCCAAAAAAATAATAAACAAATAATAATATACATAAAAAATATTCTTTTTAAAAGAAAGTCATATTAAAAAAATACTTACCAATTTATGAATAAACTATACGCTGAGATATAACAAAAATTTTCCAAATTCATCTGGAATTGAATATTATTTTTTTACATAGAATAATAAAAATTTCAATACACTTTCAACATATTTTCCTAAATATTCTTAGTAACTTTTTTCTAAACTACCGATAAAATATTAATAAATTTCATTTAAAAGGTTTAATAAACAAACACCAATATACAGTTTGTCAAGAAAGTGTTTTGACAATGGGATAAAAATTATGTTTTGTTCCAAAATTAAATATAATGAAATTTAAAAAAAAAATTTATTATGTATTTTGCAAAGTATACATACGTACACAGAATTAAAAATTTAATAAAATATTTAATATTTCAATTATTTCTAGAATTTGAAATATTTGGCAATGTCAAAAGACTTTCTTGACATACTGTATGTCTCAAAAATCCAAAATATTCCATGTCTTTATATTCCCTTTTTGCATACCAGCTAAAAAGATGCAACAGCCCACGCCAACGCCAACTATACAACTGAAGCATGCCAAACAAAACCAAGCAAAGCCAAAACATTCCTACAATAACAAAAACACATGTGCCTTTATTGAAAACAACACCTCATCCAGCCAAATAAACCATCCGCGAATAACTAACACACACACACAAACCACTAAATGGACAAAAATAAAAACAACCCCACGCTCATGTATACACAACAAAACTCAAGTAACATAATCTTTACATTAATCACATTCCACTATGCCGATAAAGATCTCTGTACTATGCATTAGTTCATCGCATCTGCTGACAATTTACTCTAAGAATAATATTCGTAAAGGCACACCAGTTTATGAACGATGAAACGTTTAACTTAAAATTTGCAAAATTTTCATGAAATGTTATCTACCATTTTTGACGAAAATGTCTATAAATTTAATTACATGTGAACTAAAAATATTTCATTGGGTAATTTTTTACAAACAATTATTAACTATAGGAATTGTCAGTAAGAAATTCCTATCCACTTTCAAGTTCATTTTTCGTAAAAAAATATTTTCTCATACAAAAAAATCTTATAGTAAATTGCACTTATTATTTAGAAAATACTTTACATTTCACAAGTAGTTTTATAGCATGACAAACGAATTTTTAACTACCAGTTAAGAATTTTTTTAAGGAAATTTCCATCGTATTTTGTAGGCCATGAACTAAACGATTGCTACTTAGAATTTGTAAAATTTCCTTTCGAGTAGTTAATTTTCGTTGAAGATACGAAAAATGAACTAAAATTCTGGAAAATTCTTGTAATAAATTATTGTAAAAATCTTCTTAAATTTACGAGACACTTTTTTTTCTGTGTATAATTCACATTGGATTTAGTGAATTATCCCAATTTATTCAGATAATTGGTTGAAAGTATCGCTGCAAGTAGAGGATGTTGTATATTTGTATGTTAAAATATATTTAAATTAAATATTAACCCTTCGTTGCATGATTTAATTTGAGCAAGGATAAAAATTATTTAGTATGTTAGAATTGTTGTATATGGAGTTATGATACCGTAAACCAATTTTCGTTCGATTCTGATCACTGAAGCAAAAGTTACGTAACATTGCATATATGCAATTTCATGCAGATAATCAATTTCTTTAGTCCACGTTGTTATCTCTATATATCACAGGTAGAGGAAAAATTTAAAAAAAAATTTATTGCTGGATGGGGAAAATGGAACATTTTTACTAAAAAAATTTTGTTTTCTCGCCAAACATAAAATGTTTGCCAAAATCAGATAGCATGGTTGCGTCAAACATGTTACATGTTCCCCATCGAAAACTAACATTTTACTTCAGAAACATATTTGAGGTGATCATATTCCTTCTCGGGGTGCAATATTAAAAGTCAAACTCTTGGGATTCTAAATAATTTCTGCCTTTTTTGATGCACAGAATTCCCCAGTTTTGCATTTAACACAAAGGGATGTGAACTTGGAGAACGCAATCCCATAGATGCGAGACCGTTTGCCGTTTACAGTGCAATGGTCGGAGGGGAGACGAAACTTCTAACATAGGGAGTGACCCAAACAAGAAAAACACTGGAGAACTACCATGCTTAAAGAAAAGAGGAACAGAAACGTCATAGCAATCATTACCTGATACCTAGAGTTGGAGCCACATCTGTGCCGAGTAAGAGCAGCGGATGTTTGTGTATGCAGTCGAAAAAGAGACTTTGGAACTCTATTTATGTCAAATTCTACGCTTATGAATCGGATGATGGAACAAAGAAGTTGGAGCGTACCACATGCTGAAAACTGGTTTTGTTATATACCAGCTTATATGATACACAGAAATCTGGACCCTCGTTTTTACTTAGGGTAGGTATAATGGCGACTTTTCAGTTAATTATGATACCACAATATTGACCTTCTGTTTATCACTGAGTGTAGTTCGATTCAATATTAAGCTCTATAGTTCCGAGTTCGAACGATGATATACGTGTAACAATTACAACCCAGCAGCTTGTATGTTATACGATTCTCCAACGATGTAGGGCAAAGATCAAATCGAATCTTCTTCTACGACCTCGATTTATATTAAACTCGGTGTTTAAATCTCTATCATCATCAAAATACTCGTCTTTATATTCATATTCGTCGTTAAGTGTCCTAGTAGTAACAAAAATTGATTGAATGCATGACATTGCACATATGCAATTATATGGCATATATGCAATGACAATTCATATCGGCTCAAACGCATGAAATTGCAGATATGATATCATTCATTGTAGAGCACTTGTAAATATAATTTGTATTATAAAACTATATACGTAGCGTTTAGAATAGAGTAAACTTTTCATTTTATATTTACATTTAAAAAATGTTAAGAAAGTACTCAAAATGCTTATTTTAATTTCGCTTTATTTAAATGAAATTGTTACGATACTGGACAAAATCCTTATAAAATTTAATCTACGGCTTCCAAAATGTGAATAACAAAAAAAAAATATGGTAAAATATGTAAAAGAATAGGAGCTAGACAGGCAAGAAACTAACATTGCATATATGCAATGTCATGCAACGAAGGGTTAAATTCATTACATGACTTTGTTTGCTAAATATTAAACTCAATCATACGTTCCATGGTACACAATCCCAATATAAATATAACTTATACGCCACAAGGGCTAATGCAAAAAGGGTCTTTACAATTTAGAGCACTTGCCAGAAAAATGGTGGTACTGTCTCCGAAAGTAGAGCGTTACCATTCGAACATAGTTAAATGATTGTTAATTTAAGAATAAGTTAGTGTATATGTTTGCAACACCCAGTAGAAGACGAGATGGACACATGGTGTCTTTGGCAATATTGCTCAGGATCGGTCCCTGAGTCGATATAGACATGTGCGTCCGTCTGTCTGTGAACGCATTTTTGTAATCATAAATGTGTTCACAGTTTTTGTCCAATCGACTTCAAATTTGGCACAAGTTTCTGTTTTGAGTCAGAATAGAACTCTATTGATTTTGGAAGAAATCGGTTCAGATTTCAATATAGCTCCCATATAGATTCTTCGCCCGATATGGACCTATATGGCTCCGAAGCCAGAGTTTTACCCTAATTTGTTTGAAATTTTGCACAAGTAGTACAATTAGTAGTATACCAAGTGTGCTTAATTTAACTGAAATCGGTTCAGATATAGCTCCCATATGAATCTTTCGCCCGATATAAACTTATATGGTCACAGAAGCCAGAGTTTTATCCTGATTTGTTTGAAATTTTGCATTAGTAGTACAATTACTAGTATTAGTTAGTATAGTGTGCTTAATTTTATTGAAATTGGTTCAGATATCGATATAGCTTCCATATATATCTTTCGCCCGCCATCGACTTGTGTGGCTTCAGAAGCCAGAGTTTTACCCTGATTTTCTTGAAATTTTACACATGGAGTACAATTCATAGTATCGTAAAGTGATTGAAATCGGTTCAGATTTAGATATAGCTCCCATATTAATGTTTTTCCAATTAGATTAATATAGCAAAAATCGCCACTGCTAATGTAAAAATGAATCAAAATCAAATTTTCCTATACCTACAATACATATCTATCGACCGATAAATTATAATTGCACTTTTGCGAAATTGGAATGGATGTAGATATAAAATTTTCTATAACAGGTTGGCCTATAAGTCCCCGGTCTAACAAAGAAAAGCACATTTTTTTTTTTCAAAATTCGTTTTTATTATTCAACATAGAGGTGTGCACGTGAGTAATAGTTTATTCACGCTCACGCACACTCACGACTGAAAAATCATACTCACGCACAGTCACGCACAATATTTTTTGGTAGGACTCACGCTCACGCACACTCACGAAAAGAAAATTTGTACTCACGCACATTCACGCACGAAAACGTCGTGACTCACGAAAAATACCGTAACTCGCGAAAAATACCGTGACTCACGAAAAATATAGTGACTCATGACTAATTTTATGATTAATTTACCTTACCGAAGTGTCTGAAAACATGAGAATTATTAAAATCGGGAGTGTTATTAAACTCTTAACATCCCAGGTGTCACTAAAATTGTAATTGAATTTAACTCTTAAGCGTTTTATGTTGGTGAGCAGGAATACGTTCGTGAGTGTAATTCGTTACTCACGCACACTCACGAAGATATTATTTTCGTGACTCACGCTTTTTGGTTTGTTAATCACGCTCACGCACACTCACGCTGTTGTTATGAGCGTGACTCACGACTCACGCACGAATCACGAAAATTTTCGTGAGTCACGACACCTCTAATTCAACATAGTTCCCTTCAAGAGCGATACAACGATTATAACGACCTTCCAATTTTTTGATACCATTTTGGTAGTACTCATTCGGTTTTGCCTCAAAATAGGCCTCAGTTTCGGCGATCAAAGTTTTTTTCTGCGAGCATCCTTTTGAGGTCTGAGAACAAGAAAAAGTCAATGGGGCCAGATGTGGAGAATACGGTGGGTGGGGAAGCAATTCGAAGCCTAATTCATGAATTTTTGCCATCGTTCTCAATGACTTGTGGCACGGTGCATTGTCTTGGTGGAACAACACTTTTTTCTTCTTCATATGGGGCCGTTTTGTCGCAATTTCGACCTTCAAACGCTCCAATAACGCCATATAATAGTCACTGTTGATGGTTTTTCTCTTCTCAAGATAATCGATAAAAATTGCTCCATGCGCATCCCAAAAAACAGAGGCCATTACTTTGCCAGCGGACTGTCGATTGGACTCAGGAGTGTAGTGATGGAGCCATGTTTCATCCATTGTCACATATCGACGGAAAAACTCGGGTGTATTACGAGTTAATCAACACGTTGTTGGTTTTGGTCATATGTGAGCTCGCGCGGCACCCATTTTGCACAGAGCTTCCGCATATCCAAATATTGATGAATGATATGACCAACACGTTCGTTTGATATCTTTAAAGCCTCTGCTATCTCGATCAACTTCATTTTACGGTCATTCAAAATCATTTTGTGGATTTTTTTTATGTTTTCGTCGGTAACCACCTCTTTCGGGCGTCCACTGCGTTCACCGTCGTCCGTGCTCATTTCACCACGCTTGAATTTTGCATACCAATCAATTATTGTTGATTTCCCTGGGACAGAGTCCGGAAACTCATTATCAAGCCAAGTTTTTGCTTCCACCGTATTTTTTCTCTTCAGAAAACAGTATTTTATCAAAACACGAAGTTCCTTATTTTCCATTTTTTCACAATAACAAAAGTTGCTTCACAAAAGACGGTCTATCTCACAAACTAATTGACTTACAGACGTCAAATTTTGACACGAATAATTCCCATGTAATGGCCTTCTTTAAAGCATTCATGCTGCCTTAAATAAAGTAAAAACTGGTACAAACTATATTTTCGCACATTAGCCCTAGTGGCATATAAGTTGTATTAGGTAGCATAGTACGTATGATCGATTTTAATATTTTAAAAGTGATTAAAGCGTTTAGTCTGTAAAGATTTATAGGCTAATAATAATTATTATTATCTTGGAAGCAATAACTAGGCATATGATTGGGTTTAATATTTAATCAGCATGTAAAATTATGTAAGCAAATTACCACTTAATTTATATATTATATTCAAATGTATCTATATATATAAAATTCAATTTATGTTTGTTTATTTGTTTGTTTGTTTGTTTGATTGTTTGTTTGTATGTTCCGAGTTGGCTCCGAAACGGTTGAACCGATTTACTTGAAACTTTCAGAGATCGTAGGGGGCGTTCATGTGCTGAAAATAGCGTACCTCATTTGTTGACACCTGGTCGCGGAGGGGGACCTCCCCTTTGTCGGACTTTTTGAAAATTGGACCAAAGTTGACCGATTTGCTTGAAATTTTCATTGAAGGTTGGGGTTGGCATCTAGACAAAGATCCGCTACTTTATATTTCGATATTTGGCGGCGGAGGGGGACCTCCCCTTTGTTGGACTTTTTTTAAAGTACAGTGAAAAAACTAAAAATCTCTAAATTATCTGAGATTTACAGAGAACATGCGGTGCGGTTATGGAATTAATATGGGGTACCTGATGATTTTATATGTGGACGGAGAGGGGGACCTCCCCCTTGCCATACTTTTGAAACTTGGAACAAAATTATGCGATTTGCTTGAAATTTTCATTGAATGTTGGGATTGGCATCTAGACTAAAATCCGCTACATTATTTTTCGATATTTGGTTGGGGAGGGGGACCACCCCTTTGACCGACTTTTTTTTTAAGTACAGTGAAAACAAAACTAAACTCCCCCGACTGAAATTTTACGGAAAAATGGGTGAGGTTATGCAATTTATATCAGGTTCCTGATTTTTTAATAAAAATAAAAGGGCATAGGGAGACATCCGCTTCTCTTAAGTACATACAGAGAAACAATTTAACTTTACCGAAATACTTGAAATTTACAGAGGACTGGGGAGAGGTTACGATTATTAATAGTTGATACCTGATTTTTGGCTTATAATTTGCTTGACATTTTCTGGGACGTTTACAAAAGATACGCTACATCACTTTTCGATATTTGGTCGGGAAGGAGGTCCTCCTCTAAAACTGCAAAAAAATTCTTAAGTTTTCTTGAAATTTACAAAGGAAGTGGGGGAAATTTATGAACGAAGAGGCAACCTTCCTTGCCCCACACTTGAAGGAAAGTTTCAAGAATTTTCAGGGAAGGTTAGGGGTGCTATTCACCACTGTGTTTGTCGATATTGTATCGGGGAAAGTGACGTCCCTTCAAAACAATAGAGCAAAATTTAAACATCTCCGATCTACTTGAAAATTACAGGGAACGTGAGAGGAGGAGATTAAATTTATACATGATTTTTAAATTAGTATATGATTTTTCGATATCTGGTTGTGGAAGGGGAAAATTGAAATAAACTTTGTCGATTTACTTCTATAGAATTTATGGGGACCATTGAGTAGTTGTGAAATTAATATAGGGTACGTGATAGTCCGATATCAGGTCGGAGTGGGGAGAAGATTCCCTTTTGTCCGTTATTTTTTCTTAAATTGAAAGTAGAGGGTTGTCCGTAAATGGGAACTCGGTACATAATTGTATGATTTTTGCACAGGCTTCTGCCAGACTTCTTTTTAGTAAAGAACTTAAATTTACATGAAATTGGCAGCCAACGTAGAGGGTGCGTCATTTTAGCAAATGTGGTAAAATTTTTTACTACTTTTGCTTTTTCCGAATTATTGGATGGGAAACAGTAATACTTTGTATGTTATTATAATATAGTGCTTAATATTCAGATATGTTGAGGAGAAGGATACCTTTCCTTGACAAACCACACTTAAAATTCACAAGAAATATAAAAGATTGTCCAACTACTTGAATACAGAACATTATTTCAAAAATTTGGAGGAAAGGGTACACCCTCTCCTCGACATTTTTTAAGACGAACCGTTTTACATATGCATATCCGTCGTATTTGTACCTATAAACGAAAAAGCAAGTAGTCCGATTTGTTTGAAAGAATTCAAATATTTTCGAATTTGTTTTCAGCACGAAGGATATGGTTGACTAAGTTAACGCAAAATGTTCCTACAAATACGCTTCGGAAGGCGCAGCGAAGCGGGCCGGGTTACGCTAGTATGAAATAAAACCCATGAATTTAGTATTGGCATTAGGCTTGTAACATTGATATGCCTTCGAAGATACTCATATAAGGGGAGATAAATGGCATAGTTGAACTGACACTGGGTACCATGATGCGTATGATGGATTCTAATATTTTGCCAGCAAATAATATCATGTAAGAAAACTAATTGACATTAGGGCTGTAACTCGAATATGACTTCACATCATGGGAAATAAATAGCATTGTTGAAATGTTTCCCACATTGCCCCTTGTATCGTATATAAGTGATATTAATATTAACATGACATTGACTACCATGATGCGTATAATGGATTTTAATATTTAACCAGCAAATAGAAGCATGTAGGCATTAGGATGAATATGGCTTCAAGAATATTCACATAAGGGTTGATAAATATCATAGATGAAAGGATACTAAATTTAAAAGGTATTCTGTAATTCATATATTCGCCCTGAACCTTAAACATGAGTACACTCGCTCAACTGATATTTTCGTATATTGATCCTTGTGGCGTATAAGTGATATGGAGTACCTTAGTACGTATAATTGATTTTAATATTTTACTTTGTAATGAGGTGATTATATACATTCTATTAAATCAAATTTGAAGGAAGGAAGGATTTAAATCAAATTTGAAACCTAGAGGTAATAAATTAAGCCAACGATGATATTTTACGCCGCTTGCTAACTCAAATGGAAACGAATATTAATTAACTTTTAGAATTGTTAAGTTGTCTTACTCTACCTGCTCTTCCCCCAACTATCTGTTTGATGGTTCTTGTGTCGTCTCTTCTGCCACTATTTTCAATCTAATCGACCCTATTGGTCTGAAGCCCAGTATCCAAACCTCTAATTAACGACTTTGGCAAGGAACGATTGGACATATTGCAAAGTTTTTATGTAGATATTCATCTTCCAGGATTGACCTAATAGAGTTCTAGTAAGTCAGAACTCTTTTCCAGAACTTTAAATTTCTCATCCACTCCTACTTGATGCTCATTATGTTCTTATAAATAGGTAATACCGACTAATTTTTCCTATTCCATGTATGTTTTCTATTAATTTTTTAATAGAAATAAATTTTTAAATTGAGTAGATTTTTTATGGCTTTGTTTCATTTAAGTTAAAGCAAAAGATATCTTCCCACACTGGCCGTTGTGACGTATAAGTGATAATAATATACACACGATATTGAGCACCATCGTGCGTATGATTGATTTTAATATTAATATTTAATTTATATAATTTATTCAAATTAATATGAAATAAAACCCATGATTTAGTATTGGCATTGGATCTGTAACCTGAATATGACATCAATAATAACCACATCAAGGGAGATAAATAGCATAAACGAAATGTTTCCCTTGTAACGTATAAGTGATATTAATATTGACACGACACTGAGTACCATCACGCGTATGATTTATTTTAATATTGAACCAGCATATAAACTCGTGTAGGAAAATTAATATTTAATTCATATATTGTAACGCATAATAATATTGCCATAACATTGAGTACCATGATACGTATGATGCAATATAATGTTAGCCACCAAATAAAATCATGTAGTAGTATTTAATCCATGATTTAGGTATTGGCAGTAGAGCTGTAACTTTCCACTCGTGTCAAAAATAATCTACCAAATTAAAAAAAAAAAACTTTTTTAAAACTTTTGATCAAACTTTTGTATTTAGTATGACACAAACGTTTTTAGTCGAAAGAAATTTTATTTCTATAGAAAATTTTGTCAAAATTTTATTTCTTTAGAAAATTTTGTCAAAATTTGTTTTCTACAGAAAATTTTGTCAAAATTTTATTTCTATAGAAAATTTTGTCAAAATTTTATTTCTTTATAAAATGTTGACCAAATTTTATTTCTATAAAAAATTTTATTCAAATTTCGTTTCTATACGAAATTGTGTCCAAATTTAATTTCTATAGGAAATTTTGTTCAAATTTCATTTCTATATTTCTATAAAATTTGGTCAAAATTTTATTTCTATATCTTCCCATATTTCCATACGCCACAAGGACCGTATAAGTGATAATAATATTGACACGATATTGATGGTACTCAATTTGGATAAAATTTTTTATAGAAATAAAATTTGGTCGACATTTTATAAAGAAATAAAATTTTGACAAAATTATGATTGATTTTAATATTTTACCAGAAAAAATCACGGAGACATTTTTAATTTATATATATTATTAAAATTAATATGAAATAAAACCCATGATTTAGTATTGGCATTGGATCTGTAACCTGAATATTACATCAAAAAATCCACATCTGGGGAGATAGATAGCATAGTTATAATATAAGTGATATTAATCTTGACATGACATTAAGTACCATCATGCGTTGAGTAATATTTGACCAGCAAATAAAATTAATATTTAATTCATATATTTTATGTTAATTAATGTTACCCTCCACCATGGAACTTCTACGAAAGACTGTCATCTACAATCGAATTACTTGGGTTGTGGTATTTTAAAACTTCTTAACATCGTTTTCTAAATTGTGAGTTAGTCCATACGTGGTAGAGAGCCAGAATTGAAATATGAGGGTCGCTTATATGGGGGCTATATACAATTATGAACTTAATATGGACCAATTTTTTGTGATTGGGGATCGATTTATCTGAGGACTAATAACTATAGACCGATATGGGCCTAGTTAGGTATGGTTGTTAAAGGCCATATACTAGCACAATGTACCAAATTTCAACTGACTCGAATGAAATTTGCTCCTCCAAGAGGCTCCAAAACCAAATCTCGGGATCGGTTTATATGGGGTCTATATATGATTATGGACTGATATGGACCACTTTTGGCATGGCTATTAAATATAATATACTACCACCACGTACTAAATTTCAACCAGATTGGATGAATTTTGCTTCTCCAAAAAGCACCGGAGGTCAAATCTGGGGATCGGTTTATATGGGCTATATATAATTATGGACTGATATGAACCAATTCCTGCATGGTTGCTGGATAACATATACTAGCATCACGTACCAAATTTCAACCGAATCGGATGAATTCGGATGGACCGATATGGACCATTTTCTGCATGGTCATTAGAGACCATATACTAACACCATGAACCAAATTTCAGCCGGATCGGATAAAATTTGCTTCTCTTAGAAGCTCCGCAAGCCAAATCGGGGGATCGGTTCATATGGGGACTATATATAATTATTGACCGATGTGGACCAATTTTTGCACAGTTATTAGAGACCATATACTTACACCATGTACCAAATTTCAGCCGGATAGGATGAAATTTGCTTCTCTAAGAGGCTCCGAAAGCCAAATCGGGGGATCGGTTTAAATGAGGGCTACATATAATTATGGACCGATGTGTACCAATTTGTGCATGGTTGTTAGAGATCATATGCTGACACCATGTATCAAATTTCAGCCGGATCGGATGAAATTTGCTTCCCTTAGATTCCCCGCAAGCCAAATCTGAGGGTCCCTTTATATGGGGGCTATACGTAAAAGTGGACCGATATGGCCCATTTGCAATACCATCCGACCTACATCAATAACAACTACTTGTGCCAAGTTTCAAGTCGATAGCTTGTTTCGTTCGGAAGTTAGCGTGACGGACGGACGGACGGACGGACATGCTAAGATCGACTCAGAACTTCACCACGACCCAGAATATATATACTTTATGGGGTCTTAGATCAATATTTCGATGTGTTACAAACGGAATGACAAAGTTAATTACCCCCATCCTATGGTGGAGGGTATAAAAAGTATAATTGCAGTTTTGGAATTACGCCTGTCACTTGGATATGACTTCAAAGTCACCCACATCACCCACAGAAATAGCATAGTTGAAATGGTTTCTACATTGGCTCTTGTAACGTATAAGTAATATTAATATTGCCATAACATTGAGTACCATGATGCGTATGATGGAATTTAATGTTAGCCATCAAATAAAATCATGTAGTAATATTTAATCCATGATTTAGGTATTGGCATTAGAGCTGTAACTTTCCACTCGTGTCAAAAATAATCTACCAAAAATCTACCAATTAACCCTTTCGACCCCGAATTTTTATAGGTATCGCTAAAATTTTTTTTTACTTTTAATCATGTTGAAGTCATTTAAGAAGCGTCTAGCCAAAATTTCGGGTCGCCACGCCCATTCGTTTAGGCGGTAGAGAATGTTGCCTGTGGGCAACTTTGGGCAACTGTGACTACAAAATAGTTTGTTTTGTAATGATAGACGTATTACGTTTTATTGGATTTTTGATAAGTTTTTTTTTTTATTTTATAGTAAATATATACTTAGATGCGCGCGTGAGTGGAATTTCAATCACGCTCAAACACATTCACGAAGAAATATTTGTACTCACGCACGCCATGTGGGTAGGAATTCACGGTCACGAAATGAATTCACGAAATGAAAAGTCATGCTCGCGCACGATCACACATGAACAACGTTTATGCCTCACGCTTTCGCACGATTCACGACAATTTTCGTAATTCACGACAAATCTCGTGAGTCACGAATATTTTCGGAACACGAAAATTTTCGTGGCTCAATAAAATTCTGGTAATTAACGAAATTTCTCGTGACTCACGCTATTGAAATATAAAGCGTGATTAAATAAGTAAGGGTGATTAAAATCGGTGAGCTTGAATTTAATCGTGAACGTGAATTTGTTCGTGATTGTGACTTTTTGTGTCTGTTTTACCGTGAGTGTGAATTTTATCGTGAACATGAATTTTATCGTTAACGTGAATTTTATCTTGAGCGTGAGTTGGATCGTGAGGGTGGGTTGGATCGTGAAAGTAAATTTTTATCGTGAGCGTGATTTCGGAGAAAGTTTACTCACTCACAATCACGAACACAATTTGACACAATTCACGCGCCCCACATTTTTCTTTAATCCCGTTCACGCATATTCACGAGATTTCGTTTAAATTTCATTCACGGCTTCGCGTGACTCACGAAAATGTTTTTTTTTTTTTTTTTTTTTTTTTTTTTTTTTTTTAACCCATGTCAATCTAACTGGCGGTGTAAAAAAATAAAGTATTATAAAGCGTCAATATTCGTGCTAATCCACTCGTATGTTGCCAAGAAGTGGCTTCCTCCCTTTTTACGATTCCTTCCAAATTCCCCACTGCACTGCAGATATGTTTTCCACATCATCGCCGCATTTCTCGTCACTGGGACATCCCAATTGAAGTTCAAAATTTTTTCAAAATCATTGTTTTTCAAACCTTTTTTCTCCAGGCCTTATGTTCAAAAATATGTAATTTTACTACCACACTTGCCCAAAGTTGCCCACAGGCAACTTTTCAATTTTAAAAATTTCTCATCTGTTGTTTTTTTTTTCAATTCTAAGATTTG
The DNA here is from genome assembly GCF_050003625.1 of Haematobia irritans. Classification (NCBI taxonomy): domain Eukaryota; kingdom Metazoa; phylum Arthropoda; class Insecta; order Diptera; family Muscidae; genus Haematobia; species Haematobia irritans. The sequence goes on from NC_134400.1 coordinate 46,460,379, forward strand.
ACTTCCAGAAATATTTTATTTGACATGTACTACAATAGATTTAATAAAAACTTTCAACATTTTAGTTGTAATTTTTGAAAAAAGTCACATGTATAAAAACCTCTTTTTAAATTCGCAAATATTTTTAAAAAACCTATTTTTAAATTTTTGATCAAATGGTTTTACTCGAAAGAAATTTTATTTCTATAGAAAATTTTGTCAAAATTGTATTTTTCTAGAAAATTTTATCAAAATTTTATTTCTACAGAAAATTTTGTCAAAATTTTATTTCTATAGAAAATTTTGTCAAAATTTTTGTTCTTTATAAAATGTTGTCCGAATTTTATTTCTATAAAAAGTTTTATCCAAATTTCGTTTGTATAAGAAATTGTGTCCAAATTTAATTTGTATAGGAAATTTTGTCCAAATTTCATTTCCATAGGAGATTTTGTTCAAATTTCATTTCTATATTTCTATAAAATTTTGTCAAAATTTTATTTCTTCAGAAAATTAATGTACCTCTTAGTTGGAGAGATATATTATGCAAAATCTACCAAAACATCAAGAATTCTACCAATCTACCAAACAGTAAGAAATCTACCATTTTTGGTAGAATTTTACCAACTGTGGCAACTGTGTCTGCAACTTAAAATAGTATTCATTCTTAATTATACCCTCCATCATAAGATGGGGGTATATTAACTTTGTCATTCCGTTTGTAACACATCGAAATGTTGCTCTAAGACCCCATAAAGTATATATATTCTGGGTCGTGGTGAAATTCTGAGTCGATCTAAGCATGTCCGTCCGTCCGTCCGTCCGTCCGTCTGTTGAAATCACGCTAACTTCCGAACGAAACAAGCTATCGACTTGAAACTTCGCACAAGTAGTTGTTATCGATGTAGGTCGGATGGTATTGAAAATGGGCCATATCGGTCCACTTTTACGTATAGCCCCCATATAAAGGGACCCTCAGATTTGGCTTGTGGAGCCTCTAACAGAAGCATATTTCATCCGATCCGGCTGAAACTTGGTACATGGTGTTGGTATATGGTCTCTAACAACCATGCAAAAATTGGTCCACATCGGTCCATAATTATATATAGCCCCCATATAAACCGATCTCCAGATTTGGCTTGCGGAGCCTAAAAGAGAAGCAAATTTCATCCGATCCGGCTGAAATTTGGTACATGATGTTGGTATATGGTCTCTAACAACCATGCAAAAATTGGTCCATATCGGTCCTTAATTATATATAGCCCCCATACAAACCGATCCCCAGATTTGGCTTATGGAGCCTCTAAGAGAAGCACATTTCATCCGATCCGGTTGAAATTTGGTACATGGTGTTGGTATATGGTCTCTAACAACCATGCAAAAATTGGTCCACATCGGTTCATAATTTTATATAGCCCCCATATAAACCGATCCCCAGATTTGGCTTGCGGAGCCTAAAAGAGAAGCAAATTTCATCCGATCCGGCTGAAATTTGATACATGGTGTTGATATATGGTCTCTAACAACCATGCAAAAATTGGTTCACATCGGGTTATAATTATATATAGCCCCCATATAAACCGGTCCCCAGATTTGGCTTGCGGAGCCACAAAGAGAAGCAAATTTCATCCGATCCGGCTGAAATTTGCTACATGATGTTGGTATATGGTCTCTAACAACCATGCAAAAATTGGTTCACATCGGTCCATAATTATATATGGCGCCCATATAAACCGATCCCCAGATTTGGGTTGCGGAGCCTCAAAGAGAAGCAAATTTCATCCGATCTGCCTCAAATTTGGTACATGATATTGGTATATGGTCTCTAACAACCATGCAAAAATTGGTCCACATCGGTCCATAATTATATATGGCGCCCATATAAACCGATCCCCAGATTTGGCTTGCGAAGTCTCCAAGAGAAGCAAATTTCATCCAATCCGGTTGTAATTTGGAACATGGTGTTAGTATATGATCTTTAACAACCGTGCCAGAATTGGTCCATATCGGTCCATAATTATATATAGCCCCCATATAAAACATTCTCCAGATTTGACCTCCGGAGCCTCTTGGAGGAGCAAAATTCATCCGATCCGGTTCAAATTAGGCACGTGGTGTTAGTTATGGTCGCTAACAACCATACCAAAATTGGTCCAATCACACAAAAATTGGTCCATATCGGTTCATAATCATGGTTGCCACTAGAGCCAAAAATAATCTACCAAAATTTTATTTCTATAGAAAATTTTGTCAAAATTTTATTTCTAGAGAAACTTTGTTAAAATTTTATTCGGTTCATAATAAAATTTTCATCATTGTCAAAATTTTATGTCTATAGAAAGTTTTGTCAAAATTTTATTTCTATAGAAAAATTTGTCAAAATTTTATTTCTATAGAAAAATTTGTTCAAATTTTATTCGGTTCATAATCATGGTTGCCACTCGAGCCAAAAATAATCCTCCAAGATTTTATTTCTATAGCAAATTTTGTCAAAAGTTTATTTCTATAGAAAATTTTGTTAAAATTTTATTTCTGTAGAAATTTTTGTCAAAATTTTTATTTCTGTATAAAATTATTTATTTCTATAGAAAATTTTGTTAAAATTTTATTTCTGTAGAAAATTTTGTCAAAATTTTATGTCTACTTTGTCAAACTGAATTATATACGTATTGGATCGATCTCTTTTGATTTAATATATACCACGTATGGACTTACATACAATTTAGAAGATTGTGTTAGGAGGTTTTAAGATACCTTGCCATCGGCAAGCGTTACCGCAACTTAAGTAATTCGATTGTGGATGGCAGTGTTTAGATGAAGTTTCTACGCAATCCATGATGGAGGGTACATAAGCTTCGGCCTGGCCGAATTTACGGCCGTATATACTTGTTTTTCCTTGATATTTTCTAAGTTCTAACATTTATAAAAGGCAACTCTGAAATACATTCAATTGATTAGATATTGGTTTTTATATTCTTCCGTGCTTAAAATGATGCCTTGTTTATATTTATCTTTGCACTATCGTATTTATTAACCTATTACTTCTCCATTTCATTGCTTAACAATAAATATAAAATTTAATAGTAAAATAAATAAACATTTCCGTTTTCCACTGTAAGTGTTGCATTTAGTTTCCGGCAATAATGTTTCCAAAGACACCAGCCGTAAGCAACCGGATACTTATTACCAATAATAAGCAAGACGTTTTTTTCTTGTTTCGCCAAAACCCATTTCACATTCCACCATTGGTCGATGGACCTCAGGCAAAAGGACTTGTCTTCTCTCCCACCAAGGACATTGAGGTAAATAAAATAAATGAGCATAAAATTGCAAATTGATAGTCAGCTTCTGGCAGACAAGCTAGCAGTTCAAATGAAGCGGCAAAGTGCATTCTGTGAAAGTCATAGAATTCCCCAGGGACGTTAAAATTCCACAATGAAAAACAGGAAGTCACATAAAAATGCCTGTAGATAAGCAACAAGGGGAAAATGCAATAGGGTGTAATCCATTGTTTTTGGGAAAACTTTCAATCACTTCTAAGTTTAATGAAAAAAGTAAAGTTGCGTTTTTGTTTTGTTTTTTAGTAAAACTTCTCAAATTTCAAGAGAAAATTTATTGTGAAAAGTGTATAACAGATGTTAGATCGGATACTTAGCCATTCATTTTAAGTTTGGTGAAGTGTTAATCAATATTCTTTACGAGGTTGGAACGATAAGCACTTAGTCTCACTGCCTCATGCAAGAGTATTCTAAAAGCATTTCTCTATGGCGTAGAGCTTCTTTTTCGATATTATGGGAATTTAACCCAAATCGGATTCCGATTTTTGTTAGATTTTGCGCTTGTGATAATTAAAATTTAAAAATTAGGGATCTAATACGATATTGACACCTTTCTAAGCAGATATACCCAGCCAGCAAAAAAAGCGTCGCCATGAAAGTAGTGAAAATGTTATTTTTGGATCCGGAAGTGGTGCAAAATTGACGCAGAAGCGATGAATTTAACATGAATTTAACGGAAGTCCTCCATTTCAACAGCCGTTGCACTGAATTTGCATCACTTCTTTAGATTTGATCCGAAGTCAATGTTTTGGATGTAAATTAAAAAATTATGTGATATGTCAAATAAATAATTTTTATAATTTTTAATGAATTCTAACGCTTGTCGGAAACGGTTGACATCAAATATTTTCAAAAATTCACAATTTTTGCAGATTGGATTTAGCATTTTTTTTCGACAAAATTTAAATGATTTGTACCCTTTTATGAATTCTTACCCTGTTTTTAAGCTATTTGACAAACAACACAAAAAAAGTTAACATTACCCATTAAAAGTATGAAAAAAACAAGTATATACGGCCGTAAGTTCGGCCAGGCCGAAGCTTATGTACCCTCCATCATGGATTGCGTAGAAACTTCTTCTAAACACTGCATTCCACAATCGAATTACTTAAGTTGTAGTAACGCTTGCCGATGGCAAGGTATCTTAAAACCTCCTAACACCATCTTCTAAATTGTATACAAGTCCATACGTGGTATATATTAAATCAAAAAAGATCGATCCAATATGTATATAATTCAGTTTGACAAAGTAGACATAAAATTTTGACAAAATTTTCTACAGAAATAAAATTTTAACAAAATTTTCTATAGAAATAAAATTTTCACAAAATTTTCTATGGAAAGAAAATGTTGACAAAAATTTCTACAGCAATAAAATTTTAACAAAATTTTCTATAGAAATAAACTTTTGCCAAAATTTTCTATAGAAATAAAATCTTGGTAGATTATTTTTTGGCTCGAGTGGCAACCATGATTATGAACCGAATAAAATTTGAACAAAATTTTCTATAGAAATAAAATTTTGACAAAATTTTCTATAGAAATAAAATTTTAGCTATGATGAAAATTTTATTATGAACGGAATAAAATTTTAACAAAATTTTCTCTAGAAAAAAAATTTTGACAAAATTTTCTATAGAAATAAAATTTTGGTAGATTATTTTTGACTAGAGCCAAAAACCATGATTATGAACCGATATGGACCAATTGTGTGATTGGACCAATTTTGGTATGGTTGTTAGCGACCATATACTAACACCACGTTCCTAATTTGAACCGGATCGGATAAATTTTGCTCCTTCAAGAGGCTCCGGAGGTCAAATATGGAGAACGTTTTATATGGGGCCTATATATAATTATGGACCGTTATGGACCAATTCTGGCACGGTTGTTAAAGATCATATACTAACACCATGTTCCAAATTACAACCGGATTGGATGAAATTTGCTTCTGTTGGAGACTTCGCAAGCCAAATCTGGGGATCGGTTTATATAGGGCCATATATAATTATGAACCGATGTGGACCAATTTTTGCATGCTTGTTAGAGACCATATACCAACCTCATGTACCAAATTTCAGCCGGATCGGATGAAATTTGCTTCTCTTTGAGGCTACGCAAGCCAAATCTGGGGATCGGTTTATATGGGGGCTATATATAATTATGGACCGATGTGGACCAATTTCTGCATGATTGTTAGAGACCATATACCAACATCATGTACCAAATTTCAGGCGGATCGGATGAAATTTGCTTCCCTTTGAGGCTCCGCAAGCCAAATCTGGGGATCGGTTTATATGGGCGCTATATATAATTATGGACCGATGTGGACCAATGTTTGCTCGGTTGTCAGAGACCATATACCAATACCATGTACCAAATTTCAGCCGGATCGGATGCAATTTGCTTCTCTTTGAGGCTTCGCAAGCCAAATCTGGAGATCGGTTTATATGGGGTCTATATATAATTATGGACCGATGTGGACCAATTTTTGCATGGTTGTTAGAGACCATATACCAACCTCATGTACCAAATTTCAGCCAGATCGGATGAAATTTGCTTCTCTTTGAGGCTCCGCAAGCCAAATCTGGGGATCGGTTTATATGGGGGCTATATATAATTATGGACCGATGTGGACCAATTTTTGCATAATTGTTAGAGACCATATACCAACACGATGTACCAAATTTCAGCCGTATCGGATGAAATATGCTTCTCTTAGAGGCTCCACAAGCCAAATCTGGGGATCGGTTTATATGGGGGCTATATATAATTAAGGACCGATATGGACCAATTTTTGCATGGTTGTTAGAGACCATATACCAACATCATGTACCAAATTTCAGCTGGATCGGATGAAATTTTCTTCCCTTTGTGGCTCCGCAAGCCAAATCTGGGGATTGGTTTTTATGGGGGCTATATATAATTATGGACCGATGTGGACCAATTTTTGCATGGTTGTTAGAGACCATATACCAACACCATGTACCAAATTTCAGCCGGATCGGATGAAATTTGCTTCTCTTTTAGGCTCCGCAAGCCAAATCTGGGGATCGGTTTATATGGGGGCTATATACAATTATGGACCGATGTGGACCAATTTTTGCATGGTTGTTAGAGACCATATACCAACACCATGTTCCAAATTTCAGCCGGATCGGATGAAATATGCTTCTGTTAGAGGCTCCACAAGCCAAATCTGAGGGTCCCTTTATATGGGGGCTATACGTAAAAGTGGACCGATATGGCCCATTTTCAATACCATCCGACCTACATCGATAACAACTACTTGTGCCAAGTTTCAAGTCGATAGCTTGTTTCGTTCGGAAGTTAGCGTGATTTCAACAGACGGACGGACGGACGGACGGACGGACGGACGGACGGACATGCTTAGATCGACTCAGAATTTCACCACGACCCAGAATATATATACTTTATGGGGTCTTAGAGCAATATTTCGATGTGTTACAAACGGAATGACAAAGTTAATATACCCCCATCCTATGATGGAGGGTATAACAAGTTATAAAAAACTTAATTAAAATAACTTCCTGGGTAGTTGAACATCATTGGGAGTGCATCTTCTGGAAGTGCTTTTAAATTTGTGCTTTTGGAAGAACTTCCACATTTTTTTGCTGGGCAAATATAATCAGGTAGAACTAGATGTAGTTATATATAATCCCATGCATCAGATCAAACAATAGTATACACCTTTCAAACACGGTTGCCACCGTTGATAGAATTCTACCAATAACGGCAGATTTTTTTGTGTTTAGAAGATTGGTAGAATTCTTGATGTTGTGATATATTTTGCAAAATATTCCTCTCCAATTAATTTTGACAAACTTTTCTATAGAAATAAAATTTTCACAAAATTTTCTATAGAAATAAAATTTTCTATAGAAATAAAATTTTCTATAGAAATAAAATTTTCACAATATTTTCTATAGAAATAAAATTTGTGACAAAATTTTCCATAGGAATAACATTTTCACAAAATTTTCTTTAGATATAAAATGTTGACAAAATTTTCTCTAGAAATAAAATGTTGGCAAATTTTTCTATAGAAATAAAATGAAAATGAAATAAAACTTTTACAACATTTTCTATAGAAGTAAAATTTTGACAACATTTTCTATAGAAATAAAATTTGGAGAAAATTTTCCATAGAACTAAAATTTAGACAAAATATTCTATAGAAATAAACTTTTACAAAATTTTCTACGGAAATAAAATTTTGACTAAATTTTCTATAGAAATAAAATTTGGAGAAAATTGTTTATAGAAATAAAAATTGGACCAAATTTTCTATAGAAATAAAATGTTGACAAAATTTTCTACGGAAATAAAATGTTCACAAAATTTTCTACGGAAATAAAATTTTAACAAAATTTTCTATAGAAATAAAATTTTAACAACATTTTCTACAGAAATAAAATTTTGACAAAATATTCTAGAGAAATAAAATTTTCTATAGAAATAAACTTTTTACAAAATTTTCTATAGAAATAAAATTTGTGACAAAATTATAAATAAAATTTTCTCAAAATTTTCTATAGAAATAAAATTTTGACAAAATTTTCTATAAAAATAAAATTTTCACAAAAATTTTCTATAGAAATAAAATTTTTACAAAATTTTCTATAGAAATAAACCTTTTACAAAATCTTCTACGGAAATAAAATTTTGACAAAATTTTCTACGGAAATAAAATTTTCTATAAAAATAAAATTTTGACAAAATTTTCTATAGAAATAAAATTTTCACAAAATTTTGTATAGGAATAAAATTTTCACAAAATTTTCTATAGAACTAAAATTTTCACAAAATTTTCTATAGAACTAAAATTTTCACAAAATTTTCTATAGAAATAAACATTTTACAAAATCTTCTAAATATAAATATAGAAATAAAATTTTCTATAAAAATAAAATTTTGACAAAATTTTCCATAGAAATAAAATTTTCACAAAATTTTGTATAGAAATAAAATTTTCACAAAATTTTCTATAGAAATAAAATTTTCACAAAATATTCTATAGAAATAAAATTTTCACAAAATTTTCTATAGAAATAAAATTTGTGACAAAATTTTCTATAGAAATAAAATGTAGACCAAATATTCTATGGAAATAAACTTTTACAAAATTTTCTATAGAAATAAAATTTTCACAAAATTTTCTACGGAAATAAGATTTTCACAAATTTAAAATTTTCACAAAATTTTCTATAGAAATAAAATTTTGAGAGATTTTTTTATAGAACAAAAATGGAAAACATTTTCTATAGAAATAAACTTTTAACAAACTTTTCTACGATAATAAAATTTTGACAAAATTTTCTACGGAAAAACACTTTTGACAAAATTTTCTACGGAAATAAAATTTTCTATAAAAATAAAATTTTGACATCATTTTTTGGTAGTTTTTGGTTCCATTTTTTTCAAATTTTTGTGGATTATTTTTTACTCGAGTGACAATCGTACTTCTTCAAAGGTGAATCATAGTGTAAGTATGAATGGTGACCGCTACCGTGAAATGATATCCATAAGACAAGAGGTTGTCTTTCGGTACAGTCAAATTGGGGTACGAACTGCTGCTCTTGATTTGTTCGTTTGGAAACGGGCACAAATAGCAGTCGAATAAGGAAATCATTGCCCTCTATAAAGCTTATAAAGCAGGCCTAGAGAAACCCCCGTTTTTCAAACGATTTAAAGTTAGTTTTAAGTTATATCGAATTAAAGGAACCACTCTATTTTTATCGACTAAGTATTTATGATACCATCCTCGTCTGTTCTCATTACCACAAATTTTCAAATTCAATTTATTTTACTTTCTCATTTTCCATTCACTATAAGGCCAAAGTTTATGGTTTCCAACTTTTCGTTATAAATAAATTTTGGTATTTTGTGTTTCATTTTTGTTTTCTTTTTATGGGTTTTCACATTTCCACCATTTCTATACGATAAGAGTTTATGGTATTGGAGGATATTAACAGCATTCTACTGCCTAATGTATATCAAAGTTATGCCATATCGAAAAGAAACTTTCATTTTCTACCACCACCCTCGAAATATTAACAAGTTTATGTAGACGAAAATATTTGCACAATTTTCATGCAAACATATTTGTTTATTGTGTAATCTGGATTGACATACACTAAAAACATAAAAACTTGATCATATAGAATATAAAGGTTTTATAATAGGGAACTATAAATATTTAGATTCCACTGTTAGAAAAGCTTGGTAATATATTATTAAAATGTACCATTAAAATTTAGGTTATTGCAATGATATTTTTATTAAATAACGAAATAACTCACACTATTTATGTATATTTTCATAACGTTATCGGAAAAAATGCCATTGGCTCTATTTTAATGATATTTTCTTTCTGTGTATGAGTTCAGTATTCAGCTTGTGGTGCGCCCTAACTTCCTCTTTCCATCGTACCCTTATTTTATTCCAGGAACTAAGGAGTACCTAAGAAATTCTCTAATTTGTTTCCAAGCTGGGACAAGCAATCACCTCTTTACCGATATGGTTAACTCGTTATCTAGTAGGTTAGGTTAGGTTAGGTGGCAGCCCGATGTATCAGGCTCACTTAGACTATTCAGTCCATTGTGATACCACATTGGTGAACTTCTCTCTTATCACTGAGTGCTGCCCGATTCCATGTTAAGCTCAATGACAAGAGACCTCCTTTTTATAGCCGAGTCCGAACGGCGTTCCACATTACAGTGAAACCAAAATCGGTTCAGATTTAGATATAGCTCCCATATATATATTTCGCCCGATATGGACTTATATGGCCCCAGAAGCCAGAGTTTTATACCGATTTGCTTGAAATTTTGCACAAGAAGAACAATTAGTACTATAGTCGAGTGTGCCAAATTTTTTTGAAATCGGTTCAGATTTAGATATAGCTCCCATATATATCTTTCGCCCGATATGGACTAATACGGTCCCAGAAGCCAGAGTTTTACCCCAATTCGGTTTAAATTTTTCACAGGGAGTAGAATTAGCATTGTAGCTATGCATGCCAAATTTGGTTGAAATCGGTTCAGATTTAGATATAGCTCCCATATATAGCTTTCGGCCGATTTACACTCATATGACCACAAAGGCCAATTTTTTGCTCCGATTTAGTTGAAATTTTGCACAGAGAGTAGGATTAGCATTGTAGCTATGCGTGCCAAATTTGGTTGAAATCGGTTCAGATTTAGATATAGCTCCAATATATAGCTTTCGGCCGATTTACACTCATATGACCACAGAGGCCAATTGTTTGCTCCGATTTAATTGAAATTTTGCACAGGGAGTAGAATTAGCATTGTCGCTACGCGTGCCAAATTTGGTTGAAATCGGTTCAGATTTAGATATATCTCCCATATATAGCTTTCGGCCGATTTACACTCATATGACCACAGAGGCCAATTTTTAACTCCGATTTAGTTGAAATTTTGCACAGGGAGTAGAATTAGCATTGTAGCTATGCGTGCCAAATTTGGTTGAAATCGGTTCAGATTTAGATATAGCTCCCATATATATGTTTTTCTGATTTCGACAAAAATGGTCAAAATCGCCACTACTTAGTCGTAAAGTTGTAAAAATTACTCTAATTTTCCTAAACTTCTAATACATAAAGGGTGATACGATCAAAATTTTGTCAATATAAACTTGACGTATTTCTTTCAATTTTGCATTTAAAAAACCTGAACACCCCTCATTTTGAAGGTGTGTGTGTGTGTAGAATGTTGCTCCTATTTTGATTTTGGAATTCACTCTTCAGTTGTCAAAATGCCGTCCAAGCAAGAAGAGCAGCGTATCAAAATTTTGCTTGCGCATCGCGAAAATCCGAGCTACTCGCACGCAAAGCTGGCAAAATCGCTAAAAGTTGCCAAATCAACCGTTACAAATGTAATTAAAGTGTTTGTGGAACGTTTGTCGACAGCCAGGAAGTCTGGATCGGGGGGAAATCGAAAACCGGAAGCCGCTGAGACGACAAAGAGAGTTGCCGGTAGTTTCAAGCGAAACCCTAACCTCTCTCTCCGAGATGCCGCAAATAAGCTGGGTGTATCGTCTACAACCGTGCATCGAGCCAAAAAACGAGCCGGACTATCGACTTACAAGAAGGTAGTGACTCCAAATCGCGATGATAAACAAAATGCGACGGCCAAAGCGCGATCCCGGAGGCTGTACACGACGATGCTGACGAAGTTTGACTGCGTGGTAATGGACGACGAAACCTACGTCAAAGCCGACTACAAGCAGCATCCGGGACAGGAGTTTTATACGGCAAAAGGAAGGGGAAAGGTAGCAGATATTTTCAAGCACATAAAACTGTCAAAGTTCGTAAAGAAATATCTGGTTTGGCAAGCCATCTGTACCTGTGGCTTGAAAAGCAGCATTTTCATAGCTTCCGGGACTGTCAACCAAGAAATTTACGTGAAAGAGCGTTTGAGTAAACGTCTGCTGCCTTTCCTGAAGAAACACGGTTGTTCCGTACTGTTTTGGCCGAATTTGGCATCTTGCCATTACGGTAAAAAGGTCATGGAGTGGTACGCCGCCAACAACGTGCAGGTGGTTCCCAAGGACAAGAACCCTCCCAACACGCCAGAGCTCCGCCCAATTGAGAAATACTGGGCTATTGTCAAGCGGAACCTAAAGAAGACCACAAAACTACTAAGGCCGAGCAGCAGTTCAAGGCGGAATTGGAAAAGCGAAAGCCTAACTGAATATTTTTCCTGAATTTTATGCTAATTAAACTTGAAAAAGAAATTTAATTTGATATTTAAATATACGATTTCACCGATTTATACGGTTTTCCCTTGACCAAATTTTGACCGTATTACCCTTTATATATCGAGTGATAAATCATAAATAAAGTTTTGAGAAGTTTCCTTAAAACTGCTTCAGATTTAAATGTTTGCGATATTTTTACTAACATTGTGTTCCACCCTAGTGCATTCGCCGACTTAAATTTTGAGTCTATAGATTTTGTAGAAGTCTAACAAATTCTGTCCAGATCGAGTGATATTTAAATGTTTGTATTTGGGACAAACCTTTTTATATAGCCCCCAACACATTTGACGGATGTGATATGGTATCGAAAATTTAGATCTACCAAGTGGTGCAGGGTATAATATAGTCGGCCCCGTCCGACTTCAGACTTTCCGTACTTGTTTTTGCTGGAAAATTCGTTAAAAACTAAGCACCCTCTTGTACTCTTGTCAATTTCATGTACATTGAAGTTTTTTACTTCAAACTGTTTGCTAAGAAGCCTGAGCAAATATCATAAAGTTATATACCGAGTTCCCATTTAAGGACAACCCTATCTATACCTTCCCTTCGGATTTCAAGAAAACCGGAAACTTTCAATTTTCAAAAAATCGGGCAGGGGTTCCTTCTCTTTTCCTTAGCTGCTTCTACATTTTTCACATTTCTTCCAAGTAAATCGACGAAATTTAGATTTTTCACAATTAACATAACCGACCCCATATTAAAAAATCATGTACCCTGTAATAATTTAGTCTTTTCTCGTCTTCTCCCAAGTTCCCTGTAAATTTCAAGTAAATCGGTAGAAGATCAAATTTTGTTCCATTTTGTTTTTTAAAGGGATAACCCCTATTCCGATAAAATATCGAGAAATGAAGAAGTAGATACGACTCTAAAACGTCCCTGTACATTTGACGAAAATCGAGGGCAAATATGATGTCCACCTCCCCATCTAAATAGTAAAAACTCATGTACACCGTTTTAATTTCGTAGCCTCCCCCACGTCCTTTGTAAATTTCAAGTTGGGTCCAATTTTCCAAAAAGTTAGGGGAAGGTCCAAATATTAAAAAATCAGGTACCCCATATTAACTTCAAAACTCCCACCGCCCACGTCCTCTGTAAATTTCAAGTAAATATGAGAATAATAGTTTTTTTCACTGTACGGACAAAGGGAAATTCTTCTAATGGTAAATTTAACTTACATTTATTGCAAACAAATTATTTGCTTATAGTTAAATTTTATTATTTTTGCGAAAATTTCTACAGTCCAATGAAATTTTCCTTTTTTGAAGTATGTCTCAAACATTTAATGAATTAAACGTGGATATCAAAATCAATGACCGTACACATAAGTTCAATATGAACTAAACCAAAACGCACGATTCCCAAAAATAGTAAAAATGAACTACTGTATGGTTAAAATGGTCACAATTGAGCGCCAATGATTTTGTTCATTTTTTATACCCTCCACCATAGGATATATATGGGGTATATTAACTTTGCCATTCCGTTTGTAGCACATGGGAATATTGCTCTAAGACCCCATAAAGTATATATATTCTGGGTCGTGGTGAAATTCTGAGTCGATCTGATCATGTCCGTCCGTCCGTCTGTTGAAATCACGCTAACTTCCGAACGAAACAAGCTATCGACTTGAAACTTGGCACAAGTAGTTGTTATTGATGTAGATCGGATGGTATTGCAAAGGAGCGTATCGGTCCACTTTTTATACCCTTCACCACTACTGTGGTACAGGGTATAATAAGTTTGTGCATTTGTATGTAACGCCAAGAAGGAAAAGTCGGAGACCCATCGTTTAGTATACCGATCGTCTTAGAATTAAATTCTGAGTCGATTTAGCCCGTCTGTCTGTCTGTCTGTCCGTCTGTATTTTTGTGTGCAAAGTACAGCTCGCAGTTTTAGTCCGATTGTCCTAAAATTTGGTACAGGGTCCTGTTTCGGCTCAAAGACGATCCCTATTAATTTTGGAAAAAATCGGTTCAGATTTAAATATAGCTGCCATATATTTTTCACCGATCTGGTCATAATTGGCGTGTATATCAACCGATCTTCCTCAAATTCCGTACATCCGAATATTTTATGAGTCTCGAAAAACTTGCAAAATATTAGCCAAATCGGTTCAGATTTAGATATAGCTCCCATATATAGCTTTCGCCCGATTTACACTCATTTGCCCACGGAGGCCAATTTTTTCCGATTTAGTTGAAATTTTGCACAGGGAGTAGAATTAGCATTATAGCTATGCGTGTCAAATTTGGATGAAATCGGTTCAGATTTAGATATAGCTCCCATATATAGCTTTCACCCGATTTACACTCAAATGACCACAGAGGCCGATTTTTTGCTCCGATTTAGTTGAAATTTTGCACAGGGAGTAGAATTAGCATTGTAGCTATATGTGCCAAATTTGGTTGAAATCGGTTCAGATTTAGATATAGCTCCCATATATATGTTTTTCTGATTTCGACAAAAATGGTCAAAATACCAACATTTTCCTTGTAAAACGCCACTGCTTAGTCGAAAAGTTGTAAAAATGACACTAATTTTCCTAAACTTCTAATACATATATATCGAGCGATAAATCATAAATAAACTTTTGCGAAGTTTTCTTAAAATTGCTTTAGATTTAAATGTTTCCCATATTTTTTACTAACATTGTGTTCCACCCTAGTGCATTAGCCAACTACGCAATCCATGGTGGAGGGTACATAAGATTCGGCCTGACCGAACTTACGGCCATATATACTTTTTATACCCTCCATCATAGGATGGGGGTATATTAACTTTGTCATTCCGTTTGTAACACATCGAAATATTGCTCTAAGACCCCATAAAGTATATATATTCTGGGTCGTGGTGAAATTCTGAGTCGATCTAAGCATGTCCGTCCGTCCGTCCGTCCGTCTGTTGAAATCACGCTAACTTCCGAACGAAACAAGCTATCGACTTGAAACTTGGCACAAGTAGTTGTTATCGATGTAGGTCGGATGGTATTGAAAATGGGCCATATCGGTCCACTTTTACGTATAGCCCCCATATAAAGGGACCCTCAGATTTGGCTTGTGGAGCCTCTAACAGAAGCATATTTCATCCGATCCGGCTGAAATTTGGTACATGGTGTTGGTATATGGTCTTTAACAACCGTGCAAAAATTGGTCCATATCGGTCCATAATTATATATAGCCCCCATATAAACCGATCCCCAGATTTGGCTTGTGTAGCCTCTAAGAGAAGCATATTTAATCCGATCCGGCTGAAATTTGGTACATGGTGTTAGTATATGGTCTCTAACAATCATGCAAAAATTGGTCGACATCGGTCCATAATTATATATAGCCCCCATATAAACCGATCCCCAGATTTGGCTTGCGGAGCCTCAAAGAGAAGCAAATTTCATCCGATCCGGCTGAAATTTGGTACATGATGTTGGTATATGGTCTCTAACAACCATGCAAAAATTGGTCCACATCGGTTCATAATTATATATAGCCCCCATATAAACCGATCCCCAGATTTGGTTTGTGGAGCCTCTAAGAGAAGCATATTTCATCCGATCCGGCTGAAATTTGGTACATGGTGTTGGTATATGGTCTTTAACAACCATGCAAAAATTGGTCCATATCGGTCCATAATTATATATAGCCCCCATATAAACCGAACCCCAGATTTGGCTTGCGGAGCCTCAAAGAGAAGCAAATTTCATCCGATCCGGCTGAAATTTGGTACATGGTGTTGGTATATGGTCTCTAACAATCATGCAAACATTGGTCCACATCGGTCCATAATTATATATAGCCCCCATATAAACCGATCTCCAGATTTGGCTTGCGAAGCCTCAAAGAGAAGCAAATTGCATCCGATCCGGCTGAAATTTGGTACATGGTATTGGTATATGGTCTCTAGCAACCGTGCAAAAATTGGTCCACATCGGTCCATAATTATATATAGCGCATATATAAACCGATCCCCAGATTTGGGTTGCGGAGCCTCTAAGAGAAGCAACTTTCATCCGATCCGGCTCAAATTTGGTACATGGTATTGGTATATGGTCTCTAGCAACCGTGCAAAAATTGGTCCATATCGGTCCATAATTATATATAGCCCCCATATAAAACGTTCTCCAGATTTGACCTCCGGCGCCTCTTGGAGGAGCAAAATTCATCCGATACGGTTCGAATTAGGAACGTGGTGTTAGTATATTGTCGCTAACAACCATACCAAAATTGGTCCAATCACACAAAAATTGGTCCATATCGGTTCATAATCATGGTTGCCACTAGAGCCAAAAATAATCTACCAAAATTTTATTTCTATAGAAAATTTTGTCAAAATTTTATTTCTAGAGAAAATTTTGTTAAAATTTTATTCGGTTCATAATAAAATTTTCATCATTGTCAAAATTTTATTTCTATAGAAAATTTTGTTCAAAATTTATTTATATAGAAAATGTTGTTAAAATTTTATTTCTGTAGACATTTTTGTCAAAATTTTCTTTCTACCAAGATTTTATTTCTATAGAAAATTTTGTCAAAAGTTTATTTCTATAGAAAATTTTGTTAAAATTTTATTTCTCTAGACATTTTTGTCAAAATTTTCTTTCTATAGAAAATTTTGTGAAAATTTTTATTTCTATAGAAAAGTTTGTGAAAATTTTATTTCTATAGAAAATTTTGTTAAAATTTTATTTCTGTAGAAAATTTTGTCAAAATTTTATGTCTACTTTGTCAAACTGAATTATATACGTATTGGATCGATCTTTTTTGATCTAATATATACCACGTATGGACTTACATACAATTTAGAAGATGGTGTTAGGAGGTTTTAAGATACCTTGCCATCGGCAAGCGTTACCGCAACTTAAGTAATTCGATTGTGGGTGGCAGTGTTTAGAAGAAGTTTCTACGCAATCCATGATGGAGGGTACATAAGCTTCGGCCTGGCCGAACTTACGGCCGTATATACTTGTTTCTTCTATGAGAGGGTGTAATGGCATTAAATTTTCAGGGTTTTAACAACGCTTTATGGAAATCTAAAAATCTAGAGTATAATTTAGTTCATTTTTCGCACGACGTAGTTCATTCTTGCTGTAAAACAGTTAAATTTTTTTCTTTGTAAGTCAAAAACTCGTAAAAATTATTCAAATTTTTCCTATACTCTAATTCGTATGTATCGAGCTTTAGATTTAAATAGATGATGATTTAAATATTTGAAATATTTTCTACTAACATTGTGCTCCGTCCCGTTCATTAAATTTTGAGTCTAGAGATTTTGTAAAAATCAAACAAATATATCCAAATCGGTTCATATTTAAATATTTGTTTATGGGAATACAAAATAGTTGCTTTTTTTGCATTTCAGCTTAAAACCATACATTGACTAAACTACAAGTGTAGCTTAACCAACAGAGGAAAAGAATGTTTGTCAAATTTATTTGGGCAAAGCCCTATAGACTGCAAGGTGGTTGGATGGACGCACGTTTCGGAATTACCACATTCCTCATCAGCATCCCCTACTTGCAGCAAAACTATCAACCAATTATCAGAATAAATTCAGGCAGTTCATTAACCCTTATACTACGTTGGGGTCATTTGATGACCCAAATCGTATTTTTCAACACCACATATCTTACTGTTCGAATATAATTAACAATTTCTATCACTCAGTGCATTAATTGGTAACATATGCTGAGTAGTAGGTTAGATTAGGTTAAAGTGGCAGCCCGATTAAGATTCAGACTCACTTAGACTATTCAGTCCATTGTGATACCACATTAACTAAAAGTACCTATTACATATGGGCACTTCTAGTTTTAACCGCTGATGCTGAGTAGTAAGAACTTTTAATTATAATCCAAAAGTAAGAAATTCGATGATGAAAAATACGACCTAATACCCAACGTAGTATAAGGGTTAAACCCAACAATGAACCACACTTGAACCTTCCGAAAAAAGGTTTTGTATGATAGCCGGCTTATGCCGAAATAAATTCGAAACAAACATATCTCTTTTCCTATGTTTTAAGCTGAAAGTCAAAAAATAGAGTCAATGAAACTTTCTCCAAACTTAGTAATTCTACACTCTTAGAAAAATATGTTTTTCATATGTTTCGATATAAACAAAATGTGTTTCGGGCACAATTTTTAAGCACAATTTATTTAAGTGCAAACATGTAATGTTCCTAAACTAACACTAAATGTTTGGGACATCTATGTTAAGATGTTAGAATATATTACGTT
This sequence comes from Haematobia irritans, assembly GCF_050003625.1. Taxonomy (NCBI): domain Eukaryota; kingdom Metazoa; phylum Arthropoda; class Insecta; order Diptera; family Muscidae; genus Haematobia; species Haematobia irritans. The sequence goes on from NC_134400.1 coordinate 46,478,727, forward strand.
TGGGGCATGAATGTTTCATAAAAATCATATGTGTGAATGCCAACATATATGAATTTACAAATTTCGACTAAACATACATATGTTGTGATATTTTATTCAAAGCGACAGAGAGAGAGTATAGAGAAAGAAATAGAGATGGAAACCGGGAGAGTTGACGAAAGATACCAACATAACACACCGAAAGAATCAAAAGAGAACAATTTCTGTGAAACCGCTTGCATGTTGTTTCGGAAAACTGTTTTATGATAAGGCCAAAAATTTGATATGCTTAAGTCTAAATATTATTTAATTTGAATAAAGAGAATGGACATTCCGAACCAAGAGAATAGACATTTGAAAAACAAACAGCATACGTTTTCGCCTTGAGAGCAGCATTTTATGTATGTGTGGACATGTGTTTTGTTTATCATTTTGGCATTATGGGCACAATTTTTTTCTTGGTTCGTTAAAAGGAATCAGTGGTCTTCATAAAAATAACAAAAGGGCACTATACTCTTTTTAGAGTTGGGACAGTAAAATGAAATAAGGAGGAAATAGTGAAAAATTACGCAGTAAAATGTATAAAAACAAGGTTTAGTTCCTCTTTATTAATAAGTAGTCCACGAGGAGTTGACGGACACCTTCAAATATAAAAGCGGGCATTAAGTTCGAGTTTTGCAGCTAAAACAATTTAAAAAGTTTATTTTCTTTAAAATGAATTATTAAAGAAAAATAAAAGGCATTTTAGAGCGATGGTATTAAATGCTAGTAAAAAACTGTTCACGCCTAAATAAATTTATGTTTATATTATAAAATTATTTATGTATGTTTATACTCGACTCCACGTTCTTCTTTTGTTAGAGTTTTTGAATTCCTTCCAAATTTTAAAGTTTTGTACCAAAAACAGTTTTTTGTTACTAAATTGTTATTTTTGCAATAAAAAAATAATATTTTATCCAAAAATCAGCCAATTTCGTTTATATCAAGCACTGTTACTGACTATAAATCTTTAATAACCCACATTTCGAAGTTTCATAATAAAAATTTAATATAGTATAAATAAATAATAGTATAAATTAATTATAGTATAAATTAAATAATGTTATGTTTGCAGGGGCTCGTGGGCGCTGCAAACTATGCTATATAAATGTAACTTATAACGATAATTATCTGCTGGTGACCATAACAGCTACGTAGCCCAGTGGATAGTGTGTTGGTTTACAAACAGTATGGTCCTCGGTTCGATTCTCCGTGCAGGCGAAAGGTAAAATTTAAAAAATTTATAAAAGTGAATAATTTCTTCAACATTATTTGTATTACAGAAAAAGGTGCCAAGAACTAAAAATTTCGTGGAAGTGAAAATTACGATAATGTTAGGGAATGAGCACAATCGTCTTTGGGAAAAATTCTTCCAAGCATATAATATTTTTGGGCTCAAAATGCTTCCAAACATATCATATGTTCACATAAAACAAACATATTAATGTTTCGGCAGTATCCAATAATATATGTGCTTCCCGCAAAATATGTTTGGAACATATGTTAAAGAAGCGATTTTTTTTGAGGGTGTATGAACTAAAATAAATTTAAATTGGCTTTGGTGAAATAGACAGTTCACTTTTTTTGAGTGTAGTATTCTCTTTAAATTTTTTAATATTGTCTACACAAACATAAAATATCATAATCCGTGTGGATGGTTTGTAATCTTCCGCTCCACTAAATGTAATCCTATTATTTTTGTTACAAATATTAAATTATTGTTAATATTAAATACCAAATTCATTTATTCATAATTTGTCAATCATACAAAATGTCATAATATGTGAATATCCATACTAATGACTTATTAATCTATAGAATTAATTGAATTCGTCATAAAATCCCTCCAAAAGTCATTTATCGTAATTACATTGTAATGACATTAAATTTGCACAATATGATTTGATATGGTAATGCCAATTTATTAAATTTAATCATTTAACAATGGATAATTAAAGATGAATTTCATTTGAATCGCTTATGTTTGTTTAATTTTGCCAACATTCTTGGTTGTCATTGCGCCTAAGGCTATGCTACATTTACTTTGGCTTTTATACAACATCCGTTTGTTCAAACGTTCGTTGGTTTCATTTCCGTTGGCTTCATGTTCAGGCAACGTTCTCTTTTCAAGAATCTATCCATTTAAATATTTCCACCTACTTGGTTTTTCCTCATCGACTTCATAATGATGGGATTGTTCATGATGTTATTGTTGTTGTTTCTTTGGAGCCTTTTGGTATTTATTTCCCAGTTGATTTTCTGTATTGCTTTTAATTTATGTTTAACACAATGATTTATAGGGGTTGTTCATTTAGCATCTACAAATGAGGAGGTCTTGATTACATTAGGGTCATAGTAGTAGTTGACCATGGAGGTAGCGGAGGAGGGTATAATAAGTTTATTAGAGAGTTTGTAACAACACAAAAAAAAAACAAGGAGTGATATTATGAGTTATACATCCAAACGGTTGTTAAATTAATTTATATATAATTTGCAATAAATAATAAAATCGAAAATGTTGGAAAATGTTTACTCTCCATTTGGATAAGATTTAAGACTGTCGTAAATAAATACCATGAAAGTATGGAAATGTGCCCATGATATTTTTAGTATGTAAACTGGTTTATACTAGAGGTGTGCACGTGACACGAAATTGTCGTGACTCACGAAAATTTTCGTGCGTGAGTCGTGAGTCACGCTCATGACAACAGCGTGAGTATGCGTGAGCGTGATTAACAAACCAAAATGTCGTGCGTGAGCGTGAGTCACGAAAATAATATCTTCGTGAGTGTGCCTGAGTAAAGAATTACACTCACGAAAATATTCCTGCTCACCAACATAAAACGCTTAAGAGTTAAATTCAATTACAATTTTAGTGACACCTGGGATGTTAAGAGTTTAATAACACTCTCGATTTTAATAATTCTCATGTTTTCAAACACTTCGGTAAGGTAAATTAATCATAAAATTATTCGTGAGTCACAATATTTTTCGTGAGTCACGATATTTTTCGTGAGTCACGGTATTTTTCGTGAGTCACGACGTTTTCGTGCGTGAGTGTGCGCGAGTACAAATTTTCTTTTCGTGAGTTTGCGTGAGCGTGAGTCCTACCAAAAAATATCGTGCGTGAGTATGATTTTTCAGTCGTGAGTGTGCGTGAGCGTAAACTATTACTCACGTGCACATCTCTGTTTATACATTCAAGGAGTGGTTTTATAAAATTTAGTTTAAACAAGTATATACGGCCGTAAGTTCGCTCAGGCCAAATCTTATGTACCCTCCACCATTGATAGCCTAGAAACTTCTAATATTGTCATCCACAATCGAATTACTTGGGTTGTGGTAATACTTACCGATGTAAAGGTATTTTAAAACTTGTTAACATCGTCTTCTGAATTCTAAGTTAGGTGGTATATATTAGACAAAAAAGGCAGATTAAATACTACCCAGCAAAAACTCTCATTACCAGGTAATCTTGTAGGTAAGCCTATTTAAAAATTAATAACCACTTATTATTTGGCATCGCTTCGGATTACATTTACATACGCATGTCCTAGGAGGAAAGTACTTCTCCCCAGGCATACTTTCGGCCATAAAATAAGTAGTGCATTTAAAGCATATAATCACCTAATATGTAATGACTTATTCGTAGATACACCAAAGCTAGCAAAATAGCCACTTATTGTCTCAGGAAACCAAATCTCGAAAATATTGATTTCTATCGCCGATTACAATGGATCAAAGTATGGCGAGTGGTGCTGTAATAGGAGAACTACATGAATAGAAATAGAATATTTATAAATAAACAAAAAATCTAATAAATAATCTAAATAAGATTACACTCAAATTAATGTCGCACTTAAAATAGAAATAAATGTAGGTTGTTTAAGGGAGTTGGATTCGTGAATTACGTTATAATATATCCAATAGCCAGTTCACATAAGGTTCGAAATCTACTAAAAGTGGATTTTAAGTCTCTTTTTTATAAGGCAAATGGCATTTGAAATTTAGTTTAAGCGCATTTTGGAAGTGTAATGTCAATGAGGTTAAGAAAGCATTTATTTAAAACATAATATGATAATGTCATTAAACATTATGTTGAAATTATTATGAAATATTTGTGATAAAAAATTCTTAACGGAAAAATTTTCAGAATTACCGTTACATTACATATTCTTTTTGATTTTTTATGTAAGTGCTCGATTATGTGAATAATTATATTAACTACAACTGCCTAAAAATTTGAGAATAACAATTCGAAAATTACCGAGAAGTATTTATTTTTGTCATTACAAGTTATTTATTATAACTCGCCGCAATGTAATGCAACGTGTAATGACAGCTTTACTCCTGGTAATGTCAATTGCAATGAGATGTGGTTACCAAGTTTTTACTGGGTACAAATAACTACGAACCAATATGAACTTTTGCGCGATAACTAGAGAACTAGAATTACAATATGGGGGATTTTGTGTCATTGGGGATCGGCTTATCTGTGGGCTATATATAACAATAGACCGATATAGAACAAGTTTGGCATAGTAGTTCGTGGCCATATACTAGCACAATGTACCAAATTTCAACCGGATCGCAAAAATTTTGCTCCTCCAAGAGGCTCCGGAGGTCGAATCTGGGGATCGATTTATATGGGGGCTATATATAATTATGGACCGATATGGATCAATTTTTGCATGGTTTTTAGAAACCATACGCTACCATCATGTAACAAATTTCAACCGGATCGCAAGAATTTTGCTCCTCCAAGAGGCTCCGGAGGTCAAATCTGGGGATCGGTTTATATGGGGGCTATATATAATTATGGACCCATATGGACCAATTTTTGTATGGCTATCGGAGACCATATGCTACCACCATGTAACAAATATCAATCGGATCGGATGAAATTTGCTCCTCCAAGAGCCTCCGGAGGTCAAATCTGGGGATCGGTTTATATGGGGGCTATACGTAAAAGTGGTCCGATATGGCCCATTTACAATACCATCTGACCTACATCAATAACAACTACTTATGCTAAGTTTCAAGTCGATAACTTGTTTCGTTCGGAAGTTAGCGTGATTTCAACAGACGGACATATAATAAATATACTTTATGGGGTCTTAGAGCAATATTTCGATGTGTTACAAACGGAATGACAACGTTAATATACCCCCATTCTATGAGTATAGTTCTTAAACATTCATACAGCCTGACATGACAAATTTTATTCTATAGACAATTTTGTCAAAATTTTATTTCTATGGAAAACTTTGTCAATATTTTTTTTTCTTCGGAAAATTTTATTTCTTTAGAAAATGTTGTCATAATTTTATTTATATAGAAAATGTTGTCAAAATTTTATTTCTATAGAAAATTTTGTCAAAGTTTAATTTCTATAGGAAATTTTGTCCACATTAAAGAGCTGGAACATAAGAAGGATAACTGGTACAAACCCATGACCTACGTCGATGGATTCTCAGAACGTTTTTTTCGAATCGGATGTATATAAGGACAAGACAAGATTCAAATTGCATCACTCACGTCGAGAACAGTAAAGGAATTATTCAGCAACACAAAGTCGAAAATAAAGAGTCAGGACATGAGTAATATAGAGTACAAAATTAAATGTAATGTGGACAAGTCCAACATATGCCCAATGACATATGTTGGCACTACAATGACCAAACTTAAGACAGGACTTTCGTCACATAAATAAATCAGACCTTAAAGCTATAGACAAGTCGGTAGAGCAAAAAACAGCACCGGCAGCTCACTGTGCTACAACAGGACACAAGTCCAATTTCACATATGTCGAGATACTTGCTGAAGAGAATAATCATAGGCGTAGATACACTCTTGAGATGCTTAATATAATATATAATGAATTTCAAAACAGACACGGAAGAATGCGCGAGAATGTATCGTCAAACGAAGCTTAGTGTATGATGACTTTCACAACGAACAGCAGCACACGAACTCACGTTAGTTATTTTTAATAAATTATATCTCAAATAATATTTTTGATTTGTGAACATTAAATGTAATTTAATTTTTGTATTTTATGTAGATACAAAATCCCAGAAGATGGTTATTAGCACTAACCGAAATATTGGAATTAATATATTAAAACAAATCAATAATCGATTGTTTCTATGACCTAAAGCCGAACAATATTAGTAATCAGAACATTTCATTTTTATAGAAAAGTTTCGTTTTTACGGAAAAATTTGTCAAAATTTTATTTTTATACAAAAATGTTGTCAAAATTTTATTTTTATATACAAATTTTGTTAAAATTTTATTTCACAGATTTTTTTTTTTAATTTTATTTGTATAGAAAATTTTGTAAAAATTTTATTTTGTTTTGAAAATATTATTTTTATAGAAAGTTTTGTCAAAATTTTATTTTTATAGACAATTTTGTCAAAATTTTATTTTTATAGAAAATTTTGTCAAAATTTTATTTTTATACAAAATGTTGTCAAAGTTTTATTTTTATAGAAAAATTTGTCATAATTAAATGTTTAAAGAAAATTTTGTCACCCTTTTTTTTGGGTCGTGGTGATATTCTGAGTCGATCTGAGCATGTTCGTCCGTCTGTTGAAATCACGCAAACTTCCGAACGAAACAAGCTATCGACTTGAAACTTGGCACAAGTAGTTGTTATTGATGTAGGTCGGATGGTATTGCAAATGGGCCATATCGGTCCACTTTTACGTATAACCCCCATATGAACGGACCCCCAAATTTGGCTTGCGGGTCATCTAAGAGAAGCAAATTTCATTCGATCCGGCTGAAATTTGGTACATGGTGTTAGTATATGGTCTCTAACTACCATGCAAAAATTGGTCCACATCGGTCCATAATTATATATAGCCCCCATATAAACCGATTAATTATTTTATTAATTATTTTGCAAAATATACCAAAAGAAGAATTGTACGAATCTACAAAACAGTAAAACATCTACCAGGTAGTATTCTATCGACACCACCAGCAGTGCTGCCCCAGAGTCGATGTAGTTATGTCCTTTTGTCTATTAATACATGTTTGTGATCAAAGTCTAGGTCGCACACAAAAATATTGTTTTCTCCCCACACATAAAATGGTTGGTGAAATCAGATACAAAATATATGCGACAAACATTTTACATAAACACCGTCCTCTAGGAGGTGATCATATTCCCTATCTGGGTGGGTCGACGAAGGAAAAAGTTTCACTACGACACTTTTGAAATCTAGGATAGAGAGTACAATTAACAATTTCGAAATGTGTACCAAATTTAGTAAAAATCGGTTCACATTTAGACAAATCCACATTAATTTTTATAGATAGAAATTCGCATTAAATTTTCCTGCTTCTAACAACGCTTTGTGAAAATCTAAGTGTTTGATACAATCTTTGGATTACCAAAGATTTTCTAAAAGAATTTATAACTCAATTTCATATCCAAAGTTAAGGGTATTTAGTTTCGACCTGGTCATACCTAGAAATGTTTTTCCTTTTTATACCCTCCACCATAGGATGGCGGTATATTAACTTTGTCATTCCGTTTGTAACACATCGAAATATTGCTCTAAGACCCCATAAAGTATATATATTCTGGGTCGTGGTGAAATTCTGAGTCGATCTGAGCATGTAGTAGTTGTTATTGATGTAGGTCGGATGGTATTGCAAATGGGCCATATCGGTCCACTTTTACGTATAGCCCCCATATAAACGGACCCCCAAATTTGGCTTGCGGGTCATCTAAGAGAAGCAAATTTCATCCGATCCGGCTGAAATTTGGTACATGGTGTTAGTATATGGTCTCTAACTACCATGCAAAAATTGGTCCGCATCGGTCCATAATTATATATAGCCCCCATATAAACCGATCCCCCGATTTGGCTTGCGGAGCCTCTAAGAGAAGCAAATTTCATCCGATCCTGCTGAAATTTGGTACATAGTGTTAGTATATGACCATACAAAAATTGGTCCGAACCGATCAACCGATCACCAGATTTGACCTCCGGAACCTCTTGGAAGACCAAAATTCATCTGATTCAGTTGAAGTTTGGTACGTGGTGTTAATATATGGTATCCAACAACCATGTAGGAATTGGTTCATATCAGTCCATAATCATATACAGCCCCCATATAAACCGATCCCGAGATTTGGTTTTGGAGCCTTTTGGAGGAGCAATTTTCAGTTTAAATTTGGTACATTGTGCTAGTATATGACCGTTAACAACCATGCCTAACTAGGACCATATCGGTCTATAGTTATATATAGCCCTCAGATAAATCGATCCCCAATCACACATTATAATTATTTGTAGACTTACCTATACATAACCTTTTTGTCTAATATATACCACGTATGGACTAACTCACAATTTAGAAAACGATGTTAAGAAGTTTTAAGATACCACAACCCAAGTAATTCGATTGTGGATGACAGTCTTTCGTAGAAGTTTCTACGCAATCCATGGTGGAGGGTACATAAGATTCGGCCTGGCCGAACTTACGGCCGTATATACTTGTTTTTATATAGAAAAAAATTGTCAATATTTTATATTATTTTTTAAAAATTTAATTTTTAATATATCAAATTTCATTTGTATAGAAAAAAAGTACCCCAACCTCTTAGTTGGAGAGTAATATTTTGCAAAATATACCAAAAGAAGAATTGTACGAATCTACAAAACAGTAAAACATCTACCAGGTAGTATTCTATCGACAGCACCAGCAGTGCTGCCCCAGAGTCGATGTAGTTATGTCCTTTTGTCTATTAATACATGTTTGTGATCAAAGTCTAGGTCGCACACAAAAATATTGTTTTCTCCCCACACATAAACTGGTTGGTGAAATCAGATACAAAATATATGCGACAAACATTTTACATATTCACCGTCCTCTAGGAGGTGATCATATTCCCTATCTGGGTGGGTCGACGAAGGAAAAAGTTTCACTACGACACTTTTGAAATCTAGGATAGGGAGTACAATTAACAATTTCGAAATGTGTACCTAATTTAGTAAAAATCGGTTCACATTTAGACAAATCCACATTAATTTTTATAGACAGAAATTCGCATTAAATTTTCCTGCTTCTAACAACGCTTTGTGAAAATCTAAGTGTTTGATACAATCTTTGGATTACCAAAGATTTTCTAAAAGAATTTATAACTCAATTTCATATCCAAAGTTAAGGGTATTTAGTTTCGACCTGGTCATACCTAGAAATGTTTTTCCTTTTTATACCCTCCACCATAGGATGGGGGGTATATTAACTTTGTCATTCCGTTTGTAACACATCGAAATATTGCTCTAAGACCCCATAAAGTATATATATTCTGGGTCGTGGTGAAATTCTAAGTCGATCTGAGCATGTCCGTCCGTCCGTCTGTTGAAATCACGCTAACTTCCGAACGAAACAAGCTATCGACTTGACACTTGTCACAAGTAGTTGTTATTGATGTAGGTCAGATGGTATTGCAAATGGGCCATATCGGTCCACTTTTACGTATAGCCCCCATATAAACGGACCCCCAAATTTGGCTTGCGAGGCCTCTAAGAGAAGCAAATTTCATACGATCCGGCTGAAATTTGGTGCATGGTGCTAGCATATGGTCTCTAACAACCATGCAAAAATTGGTCCACATCGGCCCATAATTATATATAGCCCCCATATAAACCGATCCCCCGATTTGACTTGCAGAGCCTCTAAGAGAAACAATTTTCATCCGATCCGGCTGAAATTTGGTACATGGTGTTAGTATATGGTCTCTAACAACCATGCAAAAATTGGTCCACATCGGTCCATAATTATATATAGCCCCCATATAAACCGATCCCCCGATTTGGCTTGCGGAGCCTCTAAGAGAAGCAAATTTCATCCGATCCGGCTGAAATATCGTACATGGTGTTAGTATGTGGTCTCTAACAACCATGCAAAAATTGGTCCATATCGGTCCATAATTATATATAGCCCCATATAAACCTATCACCAGATTTGACCTCCAGATTTGAAAATTCTTCCCATTCGGTTGAAATTTGGTACGTGATAATAATATATAGCTCCCATATAAACCGATCCCCAGATTTGACCTCCGGTGCCTTTTGGAGGAGCAAAATTCATCCTATCTGGTTGAAATTTGGTACGTGGTGGTAGTATATGATATTCAAGTCTTTAGTCTTTCGTAGAAGTTTCTACGCAATCCATGGTGGAGGGTACATAAGATTCGGCCTGGCCGAACTTACGGCCGTATTGTTTCGCCTTATTTTCATAATGAATGGGCTTATGGGGAAATGAGAATAAAGCAAAATAAGAATGGACAACACCAAACAAATAAAAGAACAACAAATCCCAAAAATCATTAATAATGACTTTTTTCGGTTGGTTTTTACGACCATCTTTAATTTTTTCCCATTTTCCGTTTTTCAATGGCCCTTGATTTCCCTGAATGCCTTTTTGTTGTTTTTTTTTTTTTTGTTTTTGAGAAAATCATTGGACTAGAACTCATTTGTTTGCCATTTATGTTCTGTTTGTAGTATTTTCGCTTGCTGGTACTCTCTCTCTCTCGTGTCATTCAACACGGTGACCAATATTATGCCATTACAAAATAGAGTAGTGTTAAATGTTTCCGTTTCCGCTTGAAAACATTTGGTTTAATGTTTTCATTTGTCGATCCTGTTTGTTATTTTATGCCTGTGTTATTATTAATGGCCATAATTGATGGGGTTTTCAATAATAAATTTAATTTATTGTAGATAAACGATAGCGGTTGAACGTATTTTTTAAATTGGATTCTTTTAAAGTTTTTTTTTTCTCTAGATTAAATTATTGATAATAATAATGAAAGATGGCATATAACAAACGAATTACTAAAAAAGAGAGATAAGTGAGTCGGGAGCGGTCAACTATATGATATTCTATTTTTTCCCACATGCATTCATACACACAAACATTATCTTAACAATATATTTTGTATATATTGTAGACACAAGAGGGTATTAATTTGATATAAAATGACTGGAAATTTCATCTGAATATGGCGAATATGTTAGTATTAATTTTTATACCCTCAACCATAGGTTGGGGGTATATTAACTTTGTCATTCCGTTTGTAACACATCGAAATATTGTTATAAGACCCCATAAAGTATATATATTCTGGGTCGTGGTGAAATTCTGAGTCAATCTAGACATGTCCGTCCGTCCGTCTGTTGAAATCACGCAAACTTCCGAACGAAACAAGCTATCGACTTGAAACTTGGCATAAGTAGTTGTTTTTGATGTAGGTCGGATGGTATTGCAAATGGGCCATATCGGACCACTTTTACGTATAGCCCCCATATAAACCGACCCCCAGATTTGGCTTACGGAGCTTCTTAGAGAAGCAAATTTCATACGATCCGGTTGAAATTTGATACGTTGTGTACGTATATGGTCTCTAACATCCATGCAAAAATTCCCCTCCCCAGATTTGACCTCCGGAGCCTCTTGGAAGAGCAAACTTCATCCAATCGAACAACCATGCAAAAATTGGTCCATATGGATCCATAATTATATAGGTTAGGTTAGGTGGCAGTCCGATGTATCAGGTTCACTTAGACTATTCAGTCCATTGTGATACCACATTGGTGAACTTCTCTCTTATCACTGAGTGCTGCCCGATTCCATATTAAGCTCAATGACAAGGGACCTCCTTTTTATAGCCGAGTCCGAACGGCGTTCCACATTGCAGTGAAACCACTTAGAGAAGCTTTGAAACCCTCAGAAATGTCACCAGCATTACTGAGGTGAGATAATCCACCACTGAAAAACTTTTTGGTGTTCGGTCGTAGCAGGAATCGAACCCACGACCTTGTGTATGCAAGGCGGGCATGCTAACCATTGCACCACGGTGGCTCCCATAATTATATATAGCCCCCATATAAATCGATCCCCAAATTTGACCTCCGGAACATCGTGGAGAAGCAAAATTCATCGATTCGGTTGAAATTTGGTACATTGCGCTAGTAACAATCATGCCAAAATTGGTCATATCTGTCTATAATTATATATAGCCGATCCCCAATCACACAAAAATTCGTCCATATCGAATCATAATCATGGTTGCCACTGGAGCCAAAAATAATCTACCTAAATTTTATTTCTATAGAAAATTTTGCCAAAATTTTATTTCTATAGAAAATTTTGTCAAAATTTTAGTTCTATAGAAAATTTTGTCGAAATATTAGTTCTATAGAAAATTTTGTCAAAATTTTATTTCTATAGAAAATTTTGTCAAAATTTTATTTCTATAGAAAATTTTTCCAAAATTTTATTTCTATAGAAAATTTTGTCAAAATTTTATTTCTATAGAAAATTTTGTCAAAATTTTATTTCTATAAAAAAAAGTCTAGCCGCACTCTACCTCCCCGAAAAATCTTACATCACCACTCTCGCTTGAATATTTTCAGTACATTTTTTGGGGAGACCTAAAAGTATGCAATGCTTTTGCAATTTGGATGCCCTCAATTTAAAAACATCTGAAAGAACCGCTAGCTACATATATAAAATCTTGTATTCAGACTAGAGCACATTTCAATTTGAGAAATTTAATGAGCCATACATTTTTTTATCTATTCTAAAAATAAAAAAATGTTTAGTATTTACGTAAAGGGTGATTTGTTAAGAGCTTGATAACTTTTTTTAAAAAAAAAACGCATAAAATTTGCAAAATCTCATCGGTTCTTTATTTGAAACGTTAGATTGGTCCATGACATTTACTTTTTGAAGATAATTTCATTTAAATGTTGACCGCGGCTGCGTCTTAGGTGGTCCATTCGGAAAGTCCAATTTTGGGCAACTTTTTCGAGCATTTCGGCCGGAATAGCCCGAATTTCTTCGGAAATGTTGTCTTTCAAAGCTGGAATAGTTGCTGGCTTATTTCTGTAGACTTTAGACTTGACGTAGCCCCACAAAAAATAGTCTAAAGGCGTCAAATCGCATGATCTTGGTGGCCAACTTACCGGTCCATTTCTTGAGATGAATTGTTCTCCGAAGTTTTCCCTCAAAATGGCCATAGAATCGCGAGCTGTGTGGCATGTAGCGCCATCTTGTTGAAACCACATGTCAACCAAGTTCAGTTCTTCCATTTTTGGCAACAAAAAGTTTGTTAGCATCGAACGATAGCGATCGCCATTCACCGTAACGTTGCGTCCAACAGCATCTTTGAAAAAATACGGTCCAATGATTCCACCAGCGTACAAACCACACCAAACAGTGCATTTTTCGGGATGCATGGGCAGTTCTTGAACGGCTTCTGGTTGCTCTTCACTCCAAATGCGGCAATTTTGCTTATTTACGTAGCCATTCAACCAGAAATGAGCCTCATCGCTGAACAAAATTTGTCGATAAAAAAGCGGATTTTCTGCCAACTTTTCTAGGGCCCATTCACTGAAAATTCGACGTTGTGGCAGATCGTAAGTCTATTCATGATGAAATGTCAAAGCATACTGAGCATCTTTCTCTTTGACACCATGTCTGAAATCCCACGTGATCTGTCAAATACTAATGCATGAAAATCCTAACCTCAAAAGAATCACCCTTTACTTGTTTTAATTTGATCAAGTAAACCCGAGAGATTTGCTATTTTTGCAAAAATATTGTGATTTTTTTTAGTTGTGTGGTTTGCTTGAGAAGCTGTTATTTGGTGTGTTGTGTGTGTGTGTTTTTGTCTTTGACTTTTGTTCAGTGTTTCAGATTTTCCCCAAATTTAAGGAGTTTTCCAATTTATTTTGGGGGATTTTTAGGGGTAAAATAAATATCTTAAACCTTATAAAGTAGAATAATTTTTAATAGTATCAATTCCCCTACTCTTCCTCTCCAATAAGCTTGAATAAATATTGTAATAATATGTAATTCCTACCCAATTTTAGAACAATTCTGGTATTAATTTGGAACTGAAAAGATGCGGGAAATCAAACCAAGCTCCTAAATATAAGCATGTATGCATTTGCATTACTTTCGCTATCCTTTTCAAATGCTTCTGCTAAAAAAGCATTTCCAATATTCAACTTAGTTAAAGACTATTTAAGAAAACGTATGCTGACGGCATTAGCTGAAAGCATTCTAAGGGTTAAATATTCATTAAATTATGGGTGTCATAATTTTACACCTGCAAGTGAAACAATTAAATTATTTACTTGTAACAATTTGCACATTGCAACTGCAGAAGATTTAAAAATTGTTTGCTTTTCTTACGAATATTGTCTATATTTACTTAATTTTTGTTCATTTTTTTTAACGATTTTTATACCCTTCATCAATACCATGGCACAGGGTATAATATATGTAACGCAAAGAAGGACCATTTTGAGACCCATCGTCTAATATACCGATCGGCTTAGAATATACGTCTTCCTGTCTGTTCATGTAAGTTGTAGTTTCAGCTCAAAGACAATCGCTATTGATTTTGGAAAAAATCGGTTCATATTTAGAAATTCCTGTAAAAATATAACCACCCAACCAAACTCAATGTTTCTTTTTGAACACTTTTCATTCGACTAGTGTCAACTTGGCTTTAATAATTCTGCAAAAATATTTAAAATTATTAAAATTGTCTTAAAGTTTGTTGACTGATATTATCTTGACTACAAAGCAAAAGAGACGTTTGTTACTTCAAACAAAGCATAATTTCTACTTGAAATCGATGTCCACACCAAAATATTTTCGTGGATTTTTTTTCTGTGTCATTAACACATCAGGAACTTAGACAGCACATAAAAGATAAAGCTGAGAAAAAAATGAATAAATTAAAAAGTTTTCCTAGAATCTAGGACAACTATTTAAAAGAGAATTGTGTCCTTAAAGTATCCTTACTTCAATTATCCCGTTCTTTGGCTCGAAATCAATACCAAAATTTAAAAGAGAATTGTGTCCTAAAGGTATCCTTTCTTTGGCTCGGAATCAATACCAAAATCGTTGGTGTAAAGACAAAATCTATGGAACCAGGTATGCGTTTTTTTCAGTATGGAATTAATGGTCTAACTATGCATGGCAAATTTAGTCAAAATCTGTTCAGATTTAGATATAGCTTTCTAATATATCTTTCGCCTGATTTAGGTTCATATTACCAACGGATTGATTGGTTCAAATCGGTTCAGATTTAGATATAGCTCTAACATGATAGACGAATATATAGTTTACACCCATTTGTAACGGGGTTTTACTCTAATTGATTTGATATTTTACACACACTCAAAAATAGTTTACTTGGATCCAAAGATTTTGATCTTCCCCTAAGGATTGTGGTATTGATTCCGAGCCAAAGATGCGACTATTTATACCCTTCACCACTACTGTGGTACAGGGTATAATAAGTTTGTGCATTTGTATGTAACACCAAGAACGAAAAGTCTAAGACCCATCGTTTAGTATACCGATCGTCTTAGAATTAAATTCTGAGTCGATTTAGCGATGTCCGTCTGTCTGTCTGTCTGTCCGTCTGTCTGTTGATGTATTTTTGTGTGCAAAGTACAGCTCGCAATTTTAGTCCGATTGTCCTAAAATTTGGTGTAGGGTCCTGTTTCGGCTCAAAGACGATCCCTATAGATTTTGGAAAAAATCGGTTCAGATTTAGATAAAGCTGCCATATATATTTTTCACCGATCTGGTCAAAATTGGCGTGTATATCAACCGATCTTCCTTAAATTTCGTACATCCGTATATTTTATAAGACTCGAAAAACTTGCAGCCAAATAACCACAGAGGCCAATTTTTTGCTCCGATTTTGCACAGGGAGTAGAATTAGTATTGTAGCTATGCGTGCCAAATTTGGTTGAAATCGGTTCAGATTTAGATATATCTCCCATATATAGCTTTCGCCCGATTTACACTCATATGACCACAGAGGCCAATTTTTAACTCCGATTTAGTTGAAATTTTGCACAGGGAGTATAATGAGCATTGTAGCTATGCGTGCCAAATTTGGTTGAAATCGGTTATGATTTAGATATAGCTCACATATATAGCTTTCGCCCGATTTACACTCATATGACCACAGAGACCAATTTTTAACTCCGATTTAGTTGAAATTTTGCACAGGGAGTAGAATTAGCATTGTTGCTATGCGTGCTTAATTTGGTTGAAATCGGTTCAGATTTAGATATAGCTCTCATATATATGTATTTCCGATTTCGACAAAAATGGTCAAAATACCAATATTTTCCTTGTAAAATCGCCACTGCTTAGTCGAAAAGTTGTAAAAATTACTCTAATTTTCCTAGGTTAGGTTAGGTTAGGTTATGTGGCAGCCCGATGTATCAGGCTCACTTAGACTATTCAGTCCATGGTGATACCACAGTGGTGAACTTCTCTCTTATCACTGAGTGCTGCCCGATTCCATGTTAAGCTCAATGACAAGGGACCTCCTTTTTATAGCCGAGTCCGAACGGCGTTCCACATTCCAGTGAAACCACTTAGAGAAGCTTTGAAACCCTCAGAAATGTCACCAGCATTACTGAGGTGAGATAATCCACCGCCGAAAAACTTTTTGGTGTTCGGTCGTAGCAGGAATCGAACCCACGACCTTGTGTATGCAAGGCGGGCATGCTAACCATTGCACCACGGTGGCTCCCAATTTTCCTAAACATCTAATACATATATATCGAGCTATAAATCATAAATAAACTTTTGCGAAGTTTCCTTAAAATTGCTTCAGATTTAAATGTTTCCCATATTTATACCCTTCACCACTACTGTGGTACAGGGTATAATAAGTTTGTGCATTTGTATGTAACGCCAAGAAGGAAAAGTCTGAGACCCATCGTTTAGTATACCGATCGTCTTATATATTTTTCACCGATCTGGTCATAATTGGCGTGTATATCAACCGATCTTCCTCAAACTCCGTACATCCGAATATTTTATGACTCTCCCATATATAGCTTTCGCCCGATTTACACTCATTTGCCCACAGAGGCCAATTTTTTGCTCCGATTTAGTTGAAATTTTGCACAGGGAGTATAATTAGCATTGTAGCTATGCGTGCCAAATTTGGTTGCAATCGGTTCAGATTGAGATATAGCTCCCATATATAGCATTCGCCCGATTTACACTCATATGACCACAGAGGCCAATTTTTAACTCCGATTTAGTTGAAATTTTGCAGAGGGAGTAGAATTAGCATTGTAGCTATGCGTGCCAAATTAGGTTGAAATCGGTTCAGATTTAGATATAGCTCCCATATATAGCTTTCGCCCGATTTACACTCATATGACCACAGAGGCCAATTTTTAACTCCGATTTAGTTGAAATTTTGCAGAGGAAGTAGAATTAGCATTGTAGCTATGCGTGCCAAATTTGGTTGACATCGGTTCAGATTTAGATTTAGCTCCCATATATAGCTTTCGCCCGATTTACACTCATATGACCACAGAGGCCAATTTTTAACTCCGATTTAGTTGAAATTTTGCACAGGGAGTAGAATTAGCATTGTGGCTATACGTGCCAAATTTGGTTGAAATCGGTTCAGATTTAGATATATCTCCCATATATAACTTTCGCCCGATTTACACTCATATGACCACAGAGGCCAATTTTTAACGCCGATTTAGTTGAAATTTTGCACAGGGAGTAGAATTAGCATTGTAGCTATGCGTGCCAAATTTGGTTGACATTGGTTCAGATTTAGATATAGCTCCCATATATATGTTTTTCTGATTTCGACAAAAATTGTCAAAATACCAACATTTTCCTTGTTAAATCGCCACTGCTTAGTCGAAAAGTTGTAAAAATGACTCTAATTTTCCTAAACTTCTAATACATATATATCGAGCGATAAATCATAAATAAACTTTTGCGAAGTTTCCTTAAAATTGCTTCAGATTTAAATGTTTCCCATATTTTTTTACTAAAATTGTGTTCCACCCTAGTGCATTAGTCTATACATTTTGTAGAAGTCTATCAAATTCTGTCCAAATCGAGTGATATTTAAATGTATGTATTTGGGACAAACCTTTATTTATAGCCCCCAACACATTTGACGGATGTGATATGGTATCGAAAATTTAGATCTACAAAGTGGTGCAGGGTATAATATAGTCGGCCCCGCTCGACTTTAGACTTTCCTTACTTGTTTTAAATAAAGACATTTCTTAGAGACCCACCCACAATTTCCTTCACACTCACGCACATTGACGAAGCAAAATGTTTATTCACGCACGCACGATACGTGTGGTAGCCAATCACACTTAGGCACATTTACGGAAAGAAACCCACGCACGCATCTTCTTTTACACAGAAAAAAAAGTGTCTCGTAAATTTAAGAAGATTTTTACAATAATTTATTACTAGAATTTTCCAGAATTTTAGTTCATTTTTCGTATCTTTAACGAAAATTAACTACTCGAAAGGAAATTTTACAAATTTTAAGTAGCAATCGTTTAGTTCATACCCTACAAAATACGATGGAAATTTCCTTAAAAATTTTCTTAACTGGTAGTTAAAAATTCTTTCGTCATACTATAAAACTACTTATGAAATGTAAAATACTTTCTAAATAATAAGTGTAATTTACTATAAAGAGTTTTTGTATGAGAAAATATTTTTTTACGAAAATTGAACTTGAAAGCGGATAGCAATTTCTTACTGGCAATTCCTATAGTTAATAATAGTTGGTACAACATTTCTCAATGAAATATTTTTAGTTCACATGTAATTAAATTTATAGACATTTTCGTCAAAAATGTGTAGATATCATTTCATGAGGTTTTTGCTAATTTTAAGTTAAACGTTTCATCGTTCTTATACTGATATGCATTTAAGAGTATTGTTTTTAGAGTAAATTGTGGACAGATGCGATGAACTAATGCATAGTACAGAGACCTTTCTCGTCAAAGTGGAATATGTTTAATGTAAAGATGATGTTACTTGAATTTTTTTTGAGAGTGAGAGCATGCAATGCAATAATGAGAAATGGTAGCGAGTGATGGGGATGTTGTGTATATCTGAGCGTGGGGTTGTTTTTATTTTTGTTCATTCAGTGGTTTGTGTGTGTGTGTTTTTTATTCGCGAATGGTTTATTTGTCTGGATGAGGTGTTGTTTTCAATGAAGGCACATGTGTTTTTGTTGTTGTAGAAATGTTTTGGTTTTGCTTGGTTTTGTTTGGCATGCTTCAGTTGTATAGTTGGCGTTGGCGTGGGCTGTTGCACCTTTTAGCAAGTATGTAACAAGGGAATATAAAGGTATGGACTATTTTGGTTTATTGAGACATATATTGGTGTTTGTTTATTAAAACTTTTAAATGAAAGTTATTAATATTTTAGCGATGAGGTGTACAATGGCGAAGTGATGATCGGTAGCTTAGAAAGAAGTTATTAAGAATGTTCAATATTTAGGAAAAAATGCTGAAATGGAAAGTATATTGAAATTGTCTTATCTAATTTAATTTTTATTATTCAATGTAAAAAATAAATATTCAAATTCAGAGTAACTCCAGATGAATTTGGAAAATTGTTTGTTACACCTCAGCGTATAGTTTAATCATAAATAGGTAAGTGTTCTTTTTTCAGTGTGGTTTTCTTTTAAAAAATGATATTCTTTATGAATATTTTTATTTGCTAATTATTATTATTATTTTTTTACCAGTTTCATGATTTTCTTTGTTGTAAAAAAATATTTAATTTAAGAGAAACCCCAGATGGATTCGGGCAAATTTTTATATTTCTCCTCAGCGTATAATTTAATAGAGAAGTGGTAAGTTTTCTTTTAGAAATTGGCTTTCTTTTCACTAGAATATTTACGTTTTTATGACCTTTTTATTATCAAAAATACAGGTTTTTAATACCTTATTTTAGTATTACTTTAATCAAATATTTTTGGAAACCAATTTAATATTTTTAATGTAAAAAACAAATATTTAATTTCAGAATAACAAAATTTTTATGAATTGGTAAGCTTTCTTTAACATTCTTTTAACCAGAATATTTACTTTTTTTATGCATATTATTTCTTTAAATAGATTTTTTGGAAACAAATTTAATGTTTTTTATTTAATGTAAAAAATAAATATTTAATTTCAGAGTAACCCCAAATGAATTTCGATAACTTTTTAACCTCAGCGTACAATGTAATAGAGAATTGGTAAGTTTTATATTAAAACTTTGGCTTTCTTTTAACAAGAATATTTATTGTATTTTGTCCTTCACATCGATAACAACACAGTTTTATGAGTTAATATATTACTTAATTCATTATTTCTCTAATTGTTTCAGGTACAAACTTTATGAGGTACGTTTATCTAAGAAAAGTTGAATTCCTTACACCATTTAATAAAATGCCCTCAAATATGGTAAATTACAAGCTAATTTAAAGAGCTAAAAAATTATATTTTATTACATGTTAATTTTTAAAAATTTTCACTATTCCTTCCATTTTTTTCAGCAAGATATGTGAAAAATATACTTACGATGAATAAAAAACTAAGGAAAAGTCAAAATGTCCAAAAAGCGAATTAAAATAAACTACTTTCTTGTTCCACGTGGTCATAATTTTTAATCACAAAAACATTGTATTAAGAACTTTCATCATAAGTTGTTATAATAAAGTACTTTTGCTTAAAGAAAGTTTAATTTTATTGTATGAAAATTTTCATAATAGTAAAACGGTTTGTTGTTCCTTTAATTATTTAATTTCTCTGTACTGTGGAATGATTGATTTAAAAATAGTTTAGTCGTCGACATTTTGAAGAGACTGTTAACCAATTTTTATTATCGGGTTTCCCAAAAAATAAGCAAGTAAACCAAAATAATACTGACTTTTTAACTTGGTAGGGGTATATAAATCTTATGGCGTTGTAAAAATGAACTAAAATACAATGTTATAGATAAACTAAAATTTAAGAGAATTATAAACTAGACAAGTTGAAAAAATCTTAAGGGCTAAATCATGGTCAATATTACTACAGTTTAGTTCATTTTGCAATGGAAAAGGGTTCACTGTTTTTTCAGTGTAGAGACTCACGAGATCAGGACATTTTCCAAAGGGTGAGGAAAGAAAAAGGAGAGGGAGGAAAGGTAACAAAATTCAAAAATAGAAAATAGTTCAACAGCTAACTTAATTTCATTTAACATACGAGTAAGAATTAAATCTTAATTTTTTCGTGAGTGTGATTTTGGAGAAATTTTATTCACGCACATTAACAAAACGTTTTTAGTTCTCATGCGCGACATATTTCTTTTAGTCCCACGACATATTTCTTTTAGTCACGACTCAAATTAGGATACAGATATCATTTAGTGAGTTTTCATTATCTTTTTGCGATATATTAATAAAGCTATTCACGTACAAGCAATTGCCACACGCATTTTACTCCCAATATCCTACTCACTGTAATGATAGACTTTCCACAGAATCTGTTAAAATTTAAATAAGGGTCAGACTTGTGTAAATTTCGATTTGGACTAATATTGCCCCCAAACCCCCAAATGGCGAAAAATTAACCTATCTTTGTGACATCTAGCCCATATCAGCCACTGCTAAGTGGCGAAAATTGTACAAACTTCTCAAGAAGCATAGGAATGCCTCTAATACATATGTAACGCCCTATAAATCATAAATGCACTTTTACGAAATTGCATAAAAATGGCTAATTTTGAAATAAAAACAAGTATATACGGCCGTAAGTTCGGCCAGGCCGAATCTTATGTACCCTCCACCATGGATTGCGTAGAAACTTCTACGAAAGAATGTCATCCACAATCGAATAACTTGAGTTGTGGTATCTTAAAACTTCTTAACATCGTTTTCTAAATTGTGAGTTAGTTAGACATGGTTGTTAACGGCCATATACTAGCACAATGTACCAAATTTCAACCGAATCGGATGAAATTTGCTTCTCTTAGAGGCCCCGCAAGCTAAATCTGGGGACCGGTTTATATGGGAGCTATATATAATTATGGACTGATACGAACCAATTCCTGCATGGTTGTTGGATACAATATACTAACATCACGTACCAAATTTCAACCGAATCGTATGAATTTTGGTATTCCAAGAGGTTCCGGAGGTCAAATTTGGGGATCGGTTTATATGGGGCCTATATATAATTATGGACCGATTTCGACCAATTTTTGCATGGGTGTTTGAAGCCATATATTAACACCACGTACCAAATTTGAACTGAATCAGATGAATTTTGGTTTTCCAAGAGGCTCATGAGGTCAAATCTGTTGACCGGTTTATATGGCGGCTATATATAATTATGAACCGATGTTGACCAATTTTTGCATAGTCATTAGCGTCCATATACTTAAATCATGTACCAAATTTCAGCCGGATCGGATGAAATTTGCTTCTCTTAGATGCTCCGCAAGCCAAATCGGGGGATCGGTTTATATGGGGGCTATATATAATTATGAACCGATGGGGACCAATTTCTGCATGGTTGTTAGAGACCATATACTTACACAATGCGCCAAATTTCAGACGGATCGGATGAAATTTGCTTCTCTTAGAGGATTCGCAAGCCAAATTTGGGGGTCGGTTTATATGGGGGCTATACGTAAAAGTGGACCGATATGGCCCATTTGCAATACCATCTGACCTACATTAATAACAACTACTTGTGCCAAGTTTCACGTCGATAGCTTGTTTCGTTCGGAAGTTAGCGTGAATTCAACAGACGGACGGACATGCTCAGATCGACTCAGAATTTCACCACGACCCAGAATATATATACTTTATGGTGTCTTAGAGCAATATTTCGATGTGTTACAAACGGAATGACAAAGTTAATATACCCCCCCCCAACCTATGGTGGAGGGTATAAAAAATATTTTTTACTAATATTGTGTTCGTCCCAGTGTATTAGCCGATTAAAATTTTAAGTCTAGAGATTTTGTGGGAATATCAAATATTTTTTCCAAATCGATTCAGATCAGAAAATTGAAAGATTTGAGATGGTTTAAAAAATTTAGGTATACAAAGTGGTGAAGGGTGTAATATAGTCATAACCAGGGCTGTGGAGTCGAGTCAATTTTGCTCGACTCCTGCTCCGACTCCGACTCCAGGTGGTGTACCTAAATCTCATTTTAACAGTATTCCAATTGTAATTTTAAGATGTAGTGTTCCAAAAATAGACCGATATAAGTATTCTACACAGAAAAAAATATCACCAAAATATTTCCAATTAAAAAGTTAATTGAAGTTGAAAAGTTTTTCAATTAATAAATTAATTGTTAACTTTTAAATCAATTAACTTTTTAATCATGATAGAAACATTAAGTTAATCAAGTCAATGATTGATATATTTAATTAAAAAATTAATTTATACCATTAACTTTTTAATCAAATTCGGAAGACTAATTCAGTTAAAAAAGTGCTGATTTTTTTTCTAATTTTTAATTAAAAATGTATTTCACACAATCACTTGTTAATCCAAATAAAAACTCTAAGCCAATTCAGAAAGTAATTAAAAATAGTTACCTTTTTTAATTAATAAATTAATTGAGTTTTGCAATCAACATCAATAAAATTTTTAATTGAATCAATTAAAAAAATTAATTGAAATTTGCTGAAAAAAATCAATTAATTTTTAATCAAGAATTTTTTCTATGCCCAATTAAAACTGTGATTGATACTATCATTTTCGTGATTGAAGACATTTCAATTAAAAAATTAATTGGATCAATTAATTTGGTGATTGAATCAGAAAAATTTTTTTTTGTGTATTTTGCCATATGTGTTTATATGTCCAAATGAACTCTAATTTTAAGTTTTGATACGACTCGGCGATCTCAGCATTTTAGGGATGTAAAGAACTCTTCATTTTAATTTCAGGCCAATAAATTAAAATACGACACAAGACTATATAGAGACCACATAAAAATATGGGTAGATAACAACAATCTCCAGAATATGAATTTATAAAAACATAAAATTTCAAGAAATCATTAGGCTTCCAGAAGTTTAAGAAGTAAAATCCTGGTATTGGTCTATATAGGCATTTTATAAAACATAAATCTATATAAAAAAGAACAAGTATATACGGCCGTAAGTTCGGCCAGGCCGAAGCTCCACCATGGATTGCGTAGAAACTTCTTCTAAACACTACCATCCACAATCGAATTACTTAAGTTGCGGTAACGCTTGCCGATGGCAAGGTATCTTAAACCTCCCAACACCGCCTTCTAAATTGTATGTAAGTCTATACGTGGTATATATTAAATAAAACCAGTTAAACAATTAATTGAATTACGGCCAGACCGAAGCATATGTACCCTCCACCATGGATCGCGTAGAAACTTCTACTGAAGATTGTCATCCACAATCGAAAAACTTGGGTTGCGATAACACTTGCCGATGGCAAGGTATCTTAAAACTTCCTGCCACCGTCTTCTTTTTTTTTTTTTTTTTTTTTTTTTTATTTTCATCTATGGATTAAACCCTTACAGACTAACAGTAATATATTACATTATATACATATTGTTTGTTAATATATCAAGTATTTAATAATAATGTTATCTTTTTCTTTACATTGTATTTCTCTTCTGACAAATCAAGATAATAATAAAATTTATTGAATTCTTTACAAAGACGGCGAAGTGGATCGTTGTTTTCAAAGTTCGTTCGAAAGTATTCAATGTGGAGCAGTTCAAAGTTGCGGGTAGGTCTAAAGGGTACATTGAATGATATGCTGTTAATAAGGAAGTCAGATTTAAATCTTCCGTTAATTAAATCAACCATAAAACAGATATTCAGCATGGTACGTCTACTTTTCAGTTTAGGTAATTTGATGAGCGATAGTCTTTCTTTGTAAGACGGCAAGGTTTGAGGTGTCCAGTTATTCCGACGTAAACAAAACAGTAAAAATTGTTTCTGAACAGATTCAATACGATTGCAATGAATTTGGTACTGTGGGTCCCAAATTACAGATCCATATTCCAGGTTTACTTTGTCAAACGCCTTACTAAAATCAGTATAAATGACATCAGTCTGTAAACGATCTCTAAAGCCTTCATTGCAAGGTAGTCCATATTTACGTGGTATATATTAAACTAAACAAGTAAGTAAAGTCTAAAGTCGGGCGGGCCCGACTATATTATATCCTTCACCACCATGTAGTCCAACATTTGTGTTACCATCTCAACTACTTCAAATATGCTGGGAGCTATATAAAAATTTGCATTTCCAGATACAAATACTTATAATGGAGACAACTTTTTGTACTTGTACAAAATCTCTAGGGTTAAAATTGAAATCGGCTAACGCCCTGGAATGAAACACAATGTTAATAAAAAATATGGGAAATATGAAGCAAGAGAAATTTTAAAGCAATTGTACAAAAGAGCATTTATGATTTTCCAGGCGATACTTATGTATTCGAGATATAGGACAATTTGAGTAACATTTACAATTTTTGCTACTCAGCAGTGACGATTTTACAAGGATATTGGTTAGATCTTGCCAAGATATGTGGTCAAGTGTGGGTTGTGATATATTATTTGGTCAAGTCGGAGACTTATATAAAACTCAACCGTTCTGTGGAAAGTCTGGCATTACAGTGTGTAGGATATGACTCAGATATGCACAGAAAAAAAAGTGTCTCGTAAATTTAAGAAAATGTTTACAATAATTTATTACAAGAATTTTCCAGAATTTTAGTTCATTTTTCGCATCTTCAACGAAAATTAACTACTCGGAAGGAAATTTTACAAATTCTAAGTAGCAATCGTTTAGTTCATGGCCTACAAAATACGATGGAAATTTCCTTAAAAAATTTCTTAAGTGGTAGTTAAAAATTCGTTTGTCATGCTATAAAACTACTTGTGAAATGTAAAGTATTTTGTAAATAATAAGTGCAATTTACTATAAGATTTTTTTGTATGAGAAAATATTTTTTTACGAAAAATGAACTTGAAAGTGGATAGCAATTTCTTACTGACAATTCCTATAGTTAATAATTGTTGGTAAAAAATTACCCAATGAAATATTTTTAGTTCACATGTAATTAAATTTATATACATTTTCGTCAAAAATGGTAGATAACATTTCTTGAAAATTTTGCAAATTTTAAGTTAAACGTTTCATTGTTCGTAAACTGGTGTGCCTTTCCGAATATTATTCTTAGAGTAAATTGTCAGCAGATGCGATGAACTAATGCATAGTACAGAGATCTTTATCGGCATAGTGGAATGTGATTAATGTAAAGATGATGTTACTTGAGTTTTGTTGTGTATACATGAGCGTGGGGTTGTTTTTATTTTTGTTCATTTAGTGGTTTGCGTGTGTGTGTGTTTGTTATTCGCGGATGGTTATTTGGCTGGATGAGGTGTTGTTTTCAATAAAGGCACATGTGTTTTTGTTGTTGTAGGAATGTTTTGGCTTTGCTTGGTTTTGTTTGGCATGCGTCAGTTGTATAGTTGGCGTTGGCGTGGGCTGTTGCATCTTTTAAGTAGTATGCAACAAGGGAGTATAAAGGCATGGAATATTTTGGATTTTTGAGACATATATTGGTGTTTGTTTATTAAACCTTTTAAATGAAAGTTATTAATATTTTATCGGTAGTTTAGAAAAAACTTATTACGAATATTTAGGAAAATATGTTGAAAGTGTATTGAAATTTGTATTATTCTATGTAAAAAATTAATATTCAATTCCAGATGAATTTAGAAAATTTTTGTTATATCTCAGCGTATAGTTTATTCATAAATTGGTAAGTATTTTTTAATATGACTTTCTTTTAAAAAGAATATTTTTTATGTATATTATTATTTGTTAATTAATTTTTTTGGAAACCAGTTTAATGTTTTTCTTTGTTGTAAAAACAATATTTAATTTCAGAGCAACTCCAGATGGATTCGAACAAATAAAAAATAGAGAATTGGTAAGTTTTCTTTTAAAAATTGGCTTTATTTTAACTAGAATATTTACGTTTTTGTGACCTTTTTATCATCAAAATTACAGGTTTTTAATGCCTTATTTTAGTATTTCTTTAATCAAATTTTTTGGAAACCAATGTAATATTTTTAATGTAAAAACAAATATTTAATTTCAGAATAACCCCTTAAACATTTGGACAAATTTTTAGTACTCCTTTGCCTGTAATTTAATAGTGAATTGGTAAGGATTCTTTAACTTTCTTTTAGCCCTGGACAGTCATCCTTATTTTTTGTACATTAACGTCAGCCTTCGTCATTTTGACTACTGCTCATTTCAAGACGCTAAAATTTTCATCGTGAGCGAAAAAGTGAACCAAACTTGAATTTATTTTCTTATTCAATTTGGTTTTAAGTAGTATAAAACAAAAATTCATAAAACGGTCGAATTAGTATAACTTAAAATCACCATTTCCCAATAGACTAAAATGCATTTTAAATCGAAAATGAAATTACGTGTCGTCATTTTGACGAATGATGACTGTCTAGGGTTATCAAGAATATTTGGTTTTTAATGCATATTATTATTTTTTTCATTAGATTTTTTGAAAACTTATTTAATAATTTGATTTAATATATTACATGTTAGCCTGATACCGAAACAGGCAATTGACGTCCAAATGCATTATATCTAATTATACAATTATTATTCGAGCTTTATGGACAGATATAGATTAAGGAACATGGTTAATAGAGCCATTGAAAAGAAAACGCCAGATACAAATCTATACACGCCTGGACTGTACATGTTTCGGTTCGGGCGAATGAACCTTTCCACAGCCTTTAGTATAGATCTGGCTGGGAGAGATAACTCAATTATGGGCCCTTTATGCTAACTCCTTATGGAGAAAACATTTGGGAAATTTCCTCTTACAAATTGAATCATCTTTTCTCCCACTGTACATCATCTTTTCATATAACTTACAAGTCCCTTAATCTTATTTTTATTTCGTTTTGTTACATAGTAATGCAACAACACGAAATTTATATTTAGAAAGCTAATTTGTTAGAATTCACCTAAGTGGTGAACAGTCGAACAATGCTTATTGTTTCTACAGTCAACTACAACATATGACAATTAACAGAAACTGGTTTCCAGGATACAACAACAATTCTAACGCGTACATTAGTCGTGTTTTTCCTAGTTTTACGACGGGCTCATCGTTGCTTATTATATTACATGTTAGCCTGATACCGAAACAGGCAATTGACGTCCAAATGCATTATATCTAATTATACAATTATTATTCGAGCTTTATGGACAGATATAGATTAAGGAACATGGTTAATAGAGCCATTGAAAAGAAAACGCCAGATACAAATCTATACACGCCTGGACTGTACATGTTTCGGTTCGGGCGAATGAACCTTTCCACAGCCTTTAGTATAGATCTGGCTGGGAGAGATAACTCAATTATGGGCCCTTTATGCTAACTCCTTATGGAGAAAACATTTGGGAAATTTCCTCTTACAAATTGAATCATCTTTTCTCCCACTGTACATCATCTTTTCATATAACTTACAAGTCCCTTAATCTTATTTTTATTTCGTTTTGTTACATAGTAATGCAACAACACGAAATTTATATTTAGAAAGCTAATTTGTTAGAATTCACCTAAGTGGTGAACAGTCGAACAATGCTTATTGTTTCTACAGTCAACTACAACATATGACAATTAACAGAAACTGGTTTCCAGGATACAACAACAATTCTAACGCGTACATTAGTCGTGTTTTTCCTAGTTTTACGACGGGCTCATCGTTGCTTATTATATTACATGTTAGCCTGATACCGAAACAGGCAATTGACGTCCAAATGCATTATATCTAATTATACAACATGTAATATAATAAGCAACGACGAGCCCGTCGTAAAACTAGGAAAACACGACTAATGTACGCGTTAGAATTGTTGTTGTATCCTGGAAACCAGTTTCTGTTAATTGTCATATGTTGTAGTTGACTGTAGAAACAATAAGCATTGTTCGACTGTTCACCACTTAGGTGAATTCTAACAAATTAGCTTTCTAAATATAAATTTCGTGTTGTTGCATTACTATGTAACAAAACGAAATAAAAATAAGATTAAGGGACTTGTAAGTTATATGAAAAGATGATGTACAGTGGGAGAAAAGATGATTCAATTTGTAAGAGGAAATTTCCCAAATGTTTTCTCCATAAGGAGTTAGCATAAAGGGCCCATAATTGAGTTATCTCTCCCAGCCAGATCTATACTAAAGGCTGTGGAAAGGTTCATTCGCCCGAACCGAAACATGTACAGTCCAGGCGTGTATAGATTTGTATCTGGCGTTTTCTTTTCAATGGCTCTATTAACCATGTTCCTTAATCTATATCTGTCCATAAAGCTCGAATAATAATTGTATAATTAGAATTTGATTTAATATTTAATTTCAGAGTAACCCAAATAAATTTGGACAACTTTTTATATTTCCCCTCAGCGTACAATTTAATAGAGAATTGGTAAGTTTTATATTAAAACTTTGGCGTCAAACAATATTTATTTTATTATATCCTTCACATCGATAACAACACATTTTTATGAGTTTATATAGAATACTTCATTATTTCTCTAATTGTTTCAGGTACAAATTTTATGAGATACGTTTTCCAAAGAAAAGTTGAATTCCTTACACCATTTGATAAAATGTCCCTAAATATGGTATGTTACAAGCTAAAATGAAGAATTAAAAAATTATATTTCATTACATGGTGTTAATTTTTAACAATTTTCATTATTCCTTCCATTTTTTCCAGCAAGATGTGTGAAAAAATTACCTACGATGAGTAAAAAAACGATAAGTCAAAATGTCCAAACAGCGAGTTCAAATGAACTACTCTCTGTTCCACGTGGTCATACTTTTTATTCACAAAAAAACATTGTATTAAGAACTTTCATCATAAGTTTTTATAATAAAGTACTTTTGCTTAAAGAAAGTTGAATTTTAATGTATGAAAATTTTCATAATAGTAAAACGGTTTGTTGTTCCTTTAATTATTTAATTTCTCTGTACTGTGGAATGATTGATTTAAAAATAGTTTAGTCGTCGACATTTTAAAGAGACTGTTAACCAATTTTTATTATCGGGTTTCCCACAAAATAAGCAAGTAAACCAAAATAATACTGACTTTTTAACTTGGTAGGGGTATATAAATCTTATGGTGTTGTAAAAATGAACTAAACTACAATGTTATAGATGAACTAAAATTTAAGAAAATTATAAACTAGACAAGTTGAAAAAAATCTTAAGGGCTAAATCATGGTCAATATTACTACAGTTTAGTTCATTTTGCAATGGAAAAGGGTTCATTGTTTTTTCAGTGTGGGGAAATCATCACAGAATTTTGTGTAAGGTGTGGGAATTTGGCCATATTTGTATAAATCGAGGAAAATCGCATTGCATATGGGTCTACAATATGAAATAGTCTACCATATTTTCCCAACTCTGGTGTACATATATATATAAAGGGTGATTCTTTTGAGGTTAGGATTTTCATGCATTAGTATTTGACAGATCACGTGGGATTTCAGACATGGTGTCAAAGAGAAAGATGCTCAGTATGCTTTGACATTTCATCATGAATAGACTTACTAACGAGCCACAACGTCGAATTTTCAGTGAATGGGCCCTAGAAAAGTTGGCAGAAAATCCGCTTTTTTATCGACAAATTTTGTTCAGCGATGAGGCTCATTTCTGGTTGAATGGCTACGTAAATAAGCAAAATTGCCGCATTTGGAGTGAAGAGCAACCAGAAGCCGTTCAAGAACTGCCCATGCATCCCGAAAAATGCACTGTTTGGTGTGGTTTGTACGCTGGTGGAATCATTGGACCGTATTTTTTCAAAGATGCTGTTGGACGCAACGTTACGGTGAATGGCGATCGCTATCGTTCGATGCTAACAAACTTTTTGTTGCCAAAAATGGAAGAACTGAACTTGGTTGACATGTGGTTTCAACAAGATGGCGCTACATGCCACACAGCTCGCGATTCTATGGCCATTTTGAGGGAAAACTTCGGAGAACAATTCATCTCAAGAAATGGACCGGTAAGTTGGCCACCAAGATCATGCGATTTGACGCCTTTAGACTATTTTTTGTGGGGCTACGTCAAGTCTAAAGTCTACAGAAATAAGCCAGCAACTATTCCAGCTTTGGAAGACAACATTTCCGAAGAAATTCGGGCTATTCCGGCCGAAATGCTCGAAAAAGTTGCCCAAAATTGGACTTTCCGAATGGACCACCTAAGACGCAGCCGCGGTCAACATTTAAATGAAATTATCTTCAAAAAGTAAATGTCATGGACCAATCTAACGTTTCAAATAAAGAACCGATGAGATTTTGCAAATTTTATGCGTTTTTTTTTAAAAAAAAGTTATCAAGCTCTTAACAAATCACCCTTTATATATATATGGGAGCTATATAATCTGAACCGATTTTGATTAAATTTGACATGTATAGTTAGAATAATAACTCTGCTATCTCTGCAAAATTTCACGTAAATGGGAGTATAACTCTGGCCCCGTGGTCATTTGAGTATAAATCGAGCGAAAGATATATATGGGAGCTATATCTAAATCTGAAACGATTTAACCAAATTTTGCACACTTACCGATACTGTTAAACGTTGTGCTAAAGTTGAAGCGAGTCATGGCTTTTGAGGCCGGATAAGTCCAAATCGGGCGAAAGATGCATATGGGAGCTATATCTAAATCTGAACCGATTTCAACCAAATTTGGTACACATACCGATACTATTAAACGTACTCCTTGTGCAAAATTTGAACTACATCACGGCAAACTCTGGCTTTTGAGGCCATCTAAGTTCAAATCGGACGAAAGATATATATGGGAGATATATCTAAATCTGAACCGATTTCAATC
Organism: Haematobia irritans; assembly: GCF_050003625.1. Classification (NCBI taxonomy): domain Eukaryota; kingdom Metazoa; phylum Arthropoda; class Insecta; order Diptera; family Muscidae; genus Haematobia; species Haematobia irritans. Next base: position 46,510,551 of record NC_134400.1, read on the forward strand.
AAATTTTGGTACACTTACCGATACTATTAAACGTACTCCTTGTGCAAAATTTGAACTAAATCATGGCAAAACTCTGGCTTTTGAGGCCATATAAGTGCAAATCGGACGAAAGATATATGGGAGCTATATCTAAATCTGAACCGATTTCACCCAAATTTACCAAGCATTGGTAGAATATGAATTCTACTAAAATTTCACGTAAATCGGTAGTAAACTCGGGCCTCTATGTTCATATGAGTCTAAATCGGACGAAAGATGTATATGGGAGCTATATCTAAGTCTGAACCGATTTGGCTGATATTTTGCAAGTTTTTCGAGACTCATAAAATATTCGGATCTACTGAATTTGAAGAACATCGGATGATAAACACGCCCATTATGACAAGATCGGGGATAAATATATATGGCAGCTATATCTCAATCTGAACCGATTTTTTCCAAAATCAATAGCGATTGTCTTTGTACCAAAAACAGACCCTATGCCAAATTTGAGGACGATCGGACTTAAACTGCGACCTGTACTTTGCGCACAAAAATACATGAACAGACAGACAGACGGACATCGCTAAATCGACTCAGAATTTAATTCTAAGACGATCGGTATACTAAACGATGTGTCTCAGACTTTTCCTTCTTGGCGTTACATACAAATGCACAAACTTATTATACCCTGTACCACAGTAGTGGTGAAGGGTATCAAAAGGCCGATTAAATACGTACACGCAAAAAAATAATTCTTTCCTCCCAACGAAATTTTAGACAAACAAAGTTCGTTTCTCATTTGCTTTTCGCTATAAGGAAGTGTATTTGGAAGAAAAGTATATACTTTTTGTGATAAACGTTTATTCTTTTCTAGGATGTAAAAACAATTTCATAAAGACAAACTCAAAAAAACATTGTTTTCTTGCTAATTGCATTTTCCCTCACATCTTTCTCACATCCACGACGTTTTTTAGTTCTTAACACCTTTTCCTGTAATACCAACAATGTAGAAGAAATTATACGATTTTATAAATTTTTAAAATTTTTTTACCTTTCGCCTGGACGGAGAATCGAACCGCGGACCATGCACTTTGTAAGCCAACACACTAACCACTGAGCTATGTACCTGTTATGGTCATCAATAGCTAAAGATCCATATAAGTTATATTTATATAGCATAGCTTGTGGCGCCCACGAACCGAATAAACAAAGTTTATTTAACAGAAACAAACACATAGTTTGGCACCGTGGAGCAGTGGTTGCTACGTCTGACTTGCATGCCAAGGGTCGTGGGTTCGATCCCTGCTTCGACCAAAGTTTTTTATACCCTCCATCATAGGATGGGGGTATATTAACTTTGTCATTCCGTTTGTAACACATCGAAATATTGCTCTAAGACCCCATAAAGCAAGGCCGTAGCCAGGATTTTAATTCGGGGGGGTTCAACTTTAAAAAAAATATTCATATAATCTCATGTGTAGAAAATTTTATTTATGCATAGGTATGTATACAATATTTTTATACCCTAAATTACATAGGGGTTATTATACCCTAAACCACATAGTGGTTAGGGTATAATAAGTTTGATCTGCCAAAAAATGTGCCTACCAGAAATATTGATTTTAGACCCCATAAAATATATACCGATCGACTCAGAATCACCTCCTGAGTCGATCTAGCGCTTGGTGTCCGTCCGTCCGTCTGTCCATGTATTTGTTGTTCACAGGATTCCGGTCGCAATTATTGACCGATTTTGATGAAATTTGGTACAAGGAGTTTTTTGGCACAAGGACGAACGCTATTGAATTTGGAAGAAATCGGATCAAATTTAGATATAGCTCCCATATATGTATCGCACGATTTCGACAAATGGGGTCACGTTGTGCTTTTTTTCAAACGGATCGTCACCAAATTTGGCAAAAGGTAATCTTTTTTACCGCCCTTCAAGTCTGCAAAATTTCATCCAAATCGGTTCAGATTTAGATATAGCTCTTATATATATGTATCGCCCGATTTTCCCAAATTTGGCCACAAAACCCTAATTTATCAACCGATCTTACTCAAAGTTAGCTAAATGTAATCTTCCATAGCATTAACTATATGTGCAAAAAATCATCGAAATCGGTTCAGATTTAGCTATAGCTCCCATATATATGTACCGCCCGATTTTTCTAAATTCGGCCATAAAACCCTTATTTATCAACCGATCTTACTCAAAGTTGGCTAAATGTAATCTTCTATAGCACTAACTATATGTGCGAAATATCATCGAAATCGTTTCAGATTTAGATATAGCTCGCATATATATGTATAGCCCGATTTTCCCAAATTTGGCCATAGAACCCTTATTTACTAACCGATCTTACTCAAAGTTGGCTAGATCCAGTCCACTATAGTACTAACGGTATGTGCAAAATTTCATCAAAATCGGTTCAGATGTAGATATAGCTCCCATATATGTATCGCCCGGTTTTGAAAAATTCGCCCCTAATAACCTTATTTTTGAACGTAGAGGCCTCATTTCTTAACTGATCTTTCTCAAATTTTGCACAAGATAACCTTTTGTGATATTAATCAAACCCGCAAAATATTATGTAAATTGGTTCAGATTTAAATATAGCTTCCATATATATGCATCGCTCTATTTTCCCTAATTTGGCCATAGTACTCTTATTTATTAACCAATGTTACTCAAATTTTAAATTTTGATGTACTACCCGATCGTATTTATACGTACTTGTAGCTCTTACATAAGAATATTGCTCGATTTTTACAAATTTGGAGTTATAACCCACACTAATTGAACGATTTTCTCTTTTTTAATAATGGGCTCAATATTAGTGGCATACTAACTCTTTTGGTGCAAAATAAACTATAGCTCCTAATATTAGACATTTCTGCACAGATTGTGACACGACACCCATAAACATGCACCCCCCTTTATTTTCTCCAAAACCTATACCAATGATACCCCACAAATGCTTATGTTTACTAATTCAGTAGGGGTGGTTTAGGGTATGATATAGTCGGCCCCGTCCGACTTTCTACTTTACTCACTGGTTATAATATTAAATTGAGCCGACGGGCTTTTTGGGCAGCAAATAAATCAATGACTTCTTCAGTCGGCACATTTATTCGGCGATGAACCGACATTAATGCCAATCCTTTGAGTCTACTCTCGCTAGTTGAATTTCTTAGATACGTCTTTAATCTCTTCATTGTCGAAAATGAACGTTCGGATGAGCACGTAGTAACTGCAGGGATGGAAAATGCAGTACTATAGTACTTTTTTCAAACCTTTTTCAGTACCGCAGTACCCCCGCGAATGATTTAGTACCTTTTGTGTAGACATTTTTGATTCGATATCAGATTTATGGTACAATAGCTTTGACAAAATATTTTAATATTTTGAGAAAGTCTTTATCAACCTTATTTGCTAATAGTCTTTTACAAATATGGCAAAAAAGACATGTTCATGTGGGAAGAAAATCTCGATTTTGTAACACATAGTCAAAAACAGGATTTTATTGAACTTCAAGAAAGTTTTAGTCGAAAAAAGAATGCGATTCTATATTATCGATTTTTTATTTCGGTAGAAAATGTTGTCAAAATGTTATTTATATATAGAATTTTTGCAAAAGTTTATTTTTATAGAAAATTTTGTCAAAATTTTATTTCAATTGAAAATTTTGTAAAAATTTTATTTCTATAGGAAATTTTTGCAAAATTTTATTTCTATAGAAAATTTTGTCAAAATTTTATTTTCTTTAAAATTCAGTCTCTTGACAATAATCTTTCCGCTCAAAAAATACCTTTTTTGTACTTTCATAAAAATTGTATTTTCCATCCCTGAGTAACTGGCAAAGTGACCATAATTTTTAAAAGAATATGCACGTTTGGAAATATCTCTTTATTGCTTCCATCGCTGAATTAGGCAGGTTTTTTCGCAGATTTTGCGCCATTTCATTTACACTTGTGTGTTTGGCTGTTTCGTTGTTGTTGCTATGGCCAAACAAAGCGAGTCATGTTCACAAAAAGAACAACAAACACATATAAAAAGCAGAAATACATTTTCCAAAAACCAAATTTGTGGTGCGAGAACAAAAACAATTTGTTTTTTTTACCGTCGTTTGACGGGCTTTTCAACTAGTATTCTATGATTTGTGCAAGTTTTATAGGTAAGCATTTTTCAAAATAAAACCTCCAGCTTTTCTTCAACATCTTCGATAAGATTTTTCTATGCAGCTACAAATATATATTTATTTATATAAAAATATTCATTCATTTCCGGAGGGGGGGGGGGGTTGATCCCCCTCATCCCCCCCCCCTGAATACGGCCTTGCCATAAAGTATATATATTCTGGGTCGTGGTGAAATTCTGAGTCGATCTAAGCATGTCCGTCCGTCCGTCCGTCTGTTGAAATCACGCTAACTTGCGAACGAAACAAGCTATCGACTTGAAACTTGGCACAAGTAGTTGTTATCGATGTAGGTCGGATGGTATTGAAAATGGCCTATATCGGTCCACTTTTATGTATAGCCCCCATATAAAGGGACCCTCAGATTTGGCTTGTGGAGCCTCTAACAGAAGCATATTTCACCCGTCCGGCTGAAATTTGGTACATGGTGTTGGTATACGGTCTCTAACAACCATATAAACCGATCCCCAGATTTGGCTTGCGGAGCCTCAAAGAGAAGAAAATTTTATCCGATCCGGCTGAAATTTGGTACATGATGTTGGTATATGGTCTCTAACAACCATGCAGAAATTGGTCCATATCGGTCCTTAATTATATATAACCCCCATATAAACCGATCCCCAGATTTGGCTTGTAGAGCCTCTAAGAGAAGCATATTTCATCCGATCCGGCTGAAATTTGGTACATGGTATTGGTATACGGTCTCTAACAATCATGCAAAAATTGGTCCACATCGGTCCATAATTATATATAGCACCCATATAAACCGATCCCCAGATTTGGGTTGCGGAGCCTCAAAGAGAATCAAATTTCATCCGATCCGCCTGAAATTTGGTACATGATAGTGGTATATGGTCTCTAACAACCATGCAAAAATTGGTCCGCATCGGTTCATAATTATATATAGCCACCATATAAACGGATCCCCAGATTTGGCTTGCGAAGTCTCCAAGAAAAGGAAATTTCATCCAATCCGGTTGTAATTTGGAACATGGTGTTAGTATATGATATTTAACAACCGTGCCAGAATTGGTCCATATTGGTCCATAATTATATATAGCCCACATATAAAACATTCTCCAGATTCGACCTCCGGAGCCTCTTGGAGGAGCAAAATTCATCCGATCCGGTTCAAATTAGGCATGGTCGCTAACAACCATACCAAAATTGGTCCAATCACACAAAAATTGGTCCATATCGGTTCATAATCATGGTTGCCACTAGAGCCAAAAATAATCTACCAAAATTTTATTTCTATAGAAAATTTTGTCAAAATTTTATTTCTAGAAAAAATTTTGTTAAAATTGTATCCGGTTCATAATAAAATTTTCATCATTGTCAAAATTTTATTTCTATAGAAAATTTTTCTCAAAATTTTATTTCTATAGAATTTTTTTTTTTTCTATAGAAAATTTTGTGAAAATTTTATTTCTATAGAAAATTTTGTTAAAATTTTATGTCTACTTTGTCAAACAGAATTATATACGTATTTGATCGATCTTTTTTGATTTAATATATACCACGTATAGACTTACATACAATTTAGAAGGCGGTGTTGGGAGGTTTAAGATACCTTGCCATCGGCAAGCGTTACCGCAACTTAAGTAGTTCGATTGTGGATGGCAGTGTTCAGATGAAGTTTCTACGCAATCCATGATGGAGGGTACATAAGCTTCGGCCTGGCCGAACTTACGGCCGTATATACTTGTTTGATTTAATATATACCACGTATGGACTTACATACAATTTAGAAGATGGTGTTAGGAGGTTTTAAGATACCTTGCCATCGGCAAGCGTTACCGCAACTTAAGTAGTTCGATTGTGGATGGCAGTGTTCAGATGAAGTTTCTACGCAATCCATGAGGGAGGGTACATAAGCTTCGGCCTGGCCGAACTTACGGCCGTATATACTTGTTTTTGTTTTTTTTTTTTACATGTATTCCAGATATGTTCGGAAGATTCCGAAAAAAAAGTTCAACATTACATTGTAGTATATTAAATTTTGAACTGTAAAATGTGTCTTATTAAAGACCTAAAGTCAGAAAAGAACAGTGTTTGATATAAACGAAATGGACTGTGTTGTTGTTTCAAAAATAACTTTTTTTATTGAAAAAATAAAAATTTTGTAACAAACGAATTTTTTTGGTGATAAAAGTTTAAAATTTTCGAAGCAATTCAAAAAACTCTAACAAAAGCAAAACGTTTTCGGTACACGTTTTCCAAACGTTTTTTTTCTTTGCGTGTATATAATTAAGTTTTAACAAATTTTTTATAGAAATAAAATTATGACAAAAGTTTCTATAGAAATAAAATTTTGACAACATTTTCTATAGAAGTAATTTGGACAAAATTTTCTATAGAAATAAAATTTTGAAAAAATTTTCTATAGAAATAAAATTTTGAAAAAATTTTCTATAGAAATAAAATTTTGACAAAAATTTTTTATAGAAATAAAATTTTGACAAAATTTTTTTTAGAAATAAAATTTTGACAAAATTTTCTATAAAAATAAGATTTTGACAAAATTGTCTATAGAAATAAAATTTTAACAAAATTTTCTATAGAAATAAAATTTTGACAAAATTTTCTATAGAAATAAAATTTTGACAAAATTTTCGATAGAAATAAAATTTTGGTAAATTATTTTTGACTCGAGTGGCAACCATGATTATGAACCGATATGGACCAATTTTTGTGTGATTGGAGATCGGCTATATACACTGAACAAAATATTGTCGTAAGGTCAAAGATTTCATGTCTTTAAAATACAAATACAAATTTTGCTTAGAATAGAAGACGCATTTCTCTAAAATAAAGTTATTTTCCTTGTCCAAAAGTCGATAAACTTTTCAATGAAGTCGTATTGTCCTTATAATTAAGTGATTTGACTTAAAAATGGGTATCTTAACATGAAAGAAAAAATTTATGGGCTAAGGTCAACTTGACTTTAATAATTCAGAAAAATTCTTTAAATTTAATGAAATTGTCTTTAAATTTGTTGTCTTTTTGCATCTTGACTTCAAAGCAAAAAATCGTTCAAATATAGGACATGTTTTTCAAGACTTTATTTTAAAGAAGTTTTTTACTTCAAACATAGTATAATTTCTACTGGAAGTCGAGTCCTAATTTGGAAAATAAAGTTGCCGTTAACTCGTTTTTACAGGACTTTGATAGAATATGAAGAAACAAAGCTGAGAAAGCGAAAAATTAAAATTTGCTTCCTAGAAGCAAGTACACAAAACCTAAATTTAAAAGAGACTTGTGTCTTAAAAGTATCCTTACTTGTATTCTCCGCTTCTTTGGCTCGGAATCAATACCAAATTTTTTAAAGTAAAGACAAAATCTTTGGAACCGAGTATGCTTTTTTTTCAGTGTATAACTATAGACCGATATGGACCAACTTTGGCATAATTATTAGCGGCCATATACTAAAACCACGTTCCAAATTTCAACCGGATCGTATGAATTTTGGTCCTCCAAAAGGCTCCGAAGGACAAATATGGGGATCGATTTATATGGCGGCTATATATAATTATGGACCGATTTGGACCAATTTGTCCATGGTCGTGAGAGACCATATACTAACACCATGTATCGAATTTCATCCGGATCGGATGAATTTTTCTCCTCCAAGAGGCTACGCAAGCCAAATCTGAGCGTCGTTTTATATGGGGGCTATACGTAAAAGTGGTCCGCTATAGCCCATTTTCAATACCATCCGACCTACATCAATAACAACTACTTGTTCCAAGTTTCAAGTCGATAGCTTGTTTCGTTCGGAAGTTAGAGTGATTTCAACAGACGGACGGACGGACAGACTTAGATCGACTCAGAATTTCACCACGACCCAGAATATATATAAATTTTATGGAGTCTTAGAGCAATAGTTCCATGTGTTACAAACGGAATGACAAAGTTATATACCCCCCATCCTATGGTGGAGGGTATAAAAATACACAAAAATCAAAATGTCGAGCTAATCAGATAGAAAGTGTAGATGTTAAAAAATGTATTGTGTCGGATATATAAAACAAACATAAACTGTCATAAATTAGGAGGGCGGAATTTTAAATAACCACTACCAAACAACAGATGAGAGGAATAGCTGGACAATTACGAATATTGTTTCTATAGAAGTAAAATTGTGAAACATAGATTTATAAATGGTCTATCAGTTATGGACATAAGAGGCCATTAATTTAATGTAAAGAATTTCGAGTGGCTTTGAGGAGACAAACTTTCTCCCAAAAGACCGCCTCAGATGGTATTTTGGCAAAGGTTTAATATAAAATTACAGCTTACAAGGACATCGGGTGTATATGGAGATTTTTCAAGTAATTATCTCCATATACAAAATCTGGACCGACGGGAAATTTCCGCATTTATTTATGGATCTCAAATAACTCAAAATTTCTGACAAATCTTATGAAAATTTTAGACTGGGAAAAAGTTCTTAAAATAAATCGGAGATGGGTTTATATGTAGGTGCTATATCACAAAATTGTCCGGTATGACCCATCTTCGAACTTGACATGCCTGCCAAAAATTCAGAACGTTAGATTCTACTGCTATATTGCCTTAAAATTGTACCTTTATCAAGAGCATATATAGGTTTAAAAATCAATTGTTTAATATGTTAAAAATAGACTATACAATTGATCAATTCAGCCCATATTCCAGTAAAACCTACTTTTTATATCACCGTAAAATTTCACCTATATAAATACACTTTGAATGGCCTGAAATCCAGTACTTCGTTTTTCGTTGTTCGACTAAAAATCCCAATCGAATCAAATTTTTCGAAATATTTCTTTAGTTACAAAGATATGAAGTGTTTTTTTAATTTTGTTTCGCTGGAGTCGGAGTCGAGCAAAATCTTCAGACTCCGACTCCGGCTCCGACTCCACAGCCCTGGTCATAACTGCTGATTTTTTCTTAACTGTTTTAAATTAATTTGATTTACACTAATAGAAAAAGTTTCGTTATATTAACGAAATGTGTCGTTAAAAGTCAGCCAATGAAAGAAATTCGTTAATACAACGAAATTTTTCGTTATTGTAACGAATTTTCTGTCAATCAACATAACTTTTCGTACTATTAACGAATATTTTCATTGTATTAACGAAAATGTTTCGTTATATCAATGAAAATTTTTTGTTGGCTGAGTTTTAATGAAATTTTCTTTGTGTGTAAAACGACGCTATAACTATGCCCGCCTGTCTGTCTGTTGTAATCACGTTACAGCCTAAAATAATAGCAAGCAATAAATGAATCTATTATTGCTTGACGACAGGTAAAGTTCGAAAGTGCGCTATATTGGTCCAGATTTTGATATAGCCCCAATGTAAACCGAGCCCCCGATTTGGAGTCTTGTGCTTCTTGAAACCCTGGTCTTTATCCAATTTTCCTGAAATTGGAAATCTAGACGTATTTTCGGACCACAAGTAATTGTTCTGAATATGGTGTTTATTGGTCTATTTATTGATATGTCCCCCCATTTAGACCAATCTCGAGATTTGATTTCTTAGTATTCTAGAAACCGTAGTTTTGATCGATTTGACTGAAATTGAAAATCTAAAGGTATTACTGTGCGGAACGTGGTGTTTATCGGTCCAGTATAGGTCCCATGTAGACCAATCTCCCGAATTGATTTCTTGGGCTTTCAGAAACCCAATTTTTTTCTTGAAATTAGAAATCTAGAGGAGCACAAATATATGTGCCGAATGTGGTGCCTATCGGTCCACGTTTTGGTATAGCCCTCATATTGATTTGATCGATTCATTTTTTGGTAAAGCCTTCCTGATTCGAATTTAGCTTTGATCGAAATATCATAATAGTATCAATGACATAATTTTAAAGCAAAATATTATATATGATAAAAAATTAATTAACTTATTTATTTTCGGCAGTTTCAAATATACGAGTAATAAGTTCAATTAAACTTACAATTACAGTTGGAGTTTTCTTTGAATTTCCATCAAAATTTAATGAACCAATGTATAATGTCTTTGTAATTATTAGCAAACAAAGTTTTTAATTATATTTTTAATTGGAAATATTTGTTATTTATCTAAAGTGTTAATTGGGATAATTACTATTTTAATAAAAACAAGTAAGGAAAGTCTAAAGTCGGGCGGGGCCGACTATATTATACCCTGCACCACTTTGTAGATCTAAATTTTCGATGCCATATCACATCCGTCAAATGTGTTGGGTTTGTCCCAAATACATACATTTAAATATCACTCGATTTGGACAGAATTTGATAGACTTCTACAAAATCTATAGACTCAAATTTTAAGTCGGCTAATACACTAGGGTGGAACACAATGTTAGTAAAAAACAAGTAAGTAAAGTCTACAGTCGGGCGGGCCGACTATATTATACCCTGCACCACTCTGTAGATCTAAATTTTCGATACCATATCACATCCGTCAAATAATATAAATATCACACGATCTGGACAGAATTTGATAGACTTCTACAAAATCTATAGACTCAAAATTTAAGTCGGCTAATGCACTATGGTGGAACACAATGTTAGTAAAAACAAGTATATACAGCAGTAAGTTCGGCCGGGCCGAATCTTAAATTCCCACCACCATGAACCAAATATTAGGGTTTCCTTTGAAATTTCAGGAGGGCTTGAGGACTTGAGGACACAACCCGAAGATAAATTTAAAGATTTCACCTATGAGGACTATATCAGATTCTGGATTTATAAGAACCATTTTTGTTTGAGGTTTAGAGGAATCATTAACATCTCTTGTAAGTGTGCAAGAAAATTATAAAATAACGTCTTGATTTGAAATCTTAAATCTGTAGAAGTAAAATCTGGAAATTTTACATTGAGTTTCAAACAATTTTCATGATCAGTGCGCCTTCTACACCCCCAAGAAGTGAAGTCGGTCTATATGGAGGCATTACCAAATGGACCGATAAAAACTTAATCCGATACACGTTTTTGTGAGCCTAAAATACCAGAATATTTACAATTTCAGGCATATCAGATAAAAACTACGGTTTCTAGAAACCCAAGGAGTTAAATCGGGAGATCGTTCTTATGGGGGCTATACTAAAATATTGACCGATACGCACCATTTTCGGCACACCTCTTTGTGACCCGAAAATACCTCTAGATTTCCAATTTCAGGCAAATAGGATAAAAACTTCGGATTCTAGAAGCCCAAGAAGTAAAATTGGGAAATCGGTCTATATGGGGGCTATACCAAAATGGGTCGATACTCACCATTTTCCGCACACCTCTTTATGGTCCTAAAATACCTCTAGATTTCCAATTTCAGACAAATTGGATAAAAACTACGGTTTCCCAAGACCCCAAATCGGGAGATCGGTCTATATGGGGGCTATCCCAAAATATGGACCGATACTCACAATTTTTGGCACACGTATTTGTGGTCCTACAATACCTCTAGATTTCCAATTTCAGGTAAATTGAATAAAAACTGCGGTTTCTATAAGCCCAAGAAGTAAAATCGGGAGATCGGTCTATATGGGGGCTATACCAAAATATGGACCGATACTCACAATTTTTGGCACACATATTTGTGGTCCTACAATACCTCTAGATTTCCAATTTTAGATAAATTGAATAAAAACTGCGGTTTCTATAAGCCCAAGAAGTAAAATCGGGAGATCGGTCTATATGGGGGCTATACCCAAATATGGACCGATACTCACAATTTTTGGCACACGTATTTGTGGTCCTACAATACCTCTAGATTTCCAATTTCAGGTAAATTGAATAAAAACTGCGTTTTCTATAAGCCCAAGAAGTAAAATCGGGAGATCGGTCTATATGGAGGCTATACCAAAATATGGACCGATACTCACAATTTTTGGCACACGTATTTGTGGTCCTACAATACCTCTAGATTTCAAATTTCAGGTAAATTGAATAAAAACTGCGGTTTCTATAAGCCCAAGAAGTAAAATCGGGAGATGGGTCTATATGGGGGCTATACCAAAACGTGGACCGATACTCACCATTTTTGGCACATCTCTTTATGGTCATAAAATACCTCCAGATTTCAAATTTCAGGCAAATTGGATAAAAATTACGATTCTATAAGCCCAAGACCCCAAATCGGGAGGTCGGTTTATATGGGGACTATATCAAAACCTGGACCGATATAGCCCATCTTCGAACTTGACCTGCCTGCAGACAAAAGACGAGCTTGTGCAAAATTTCAGCACGATTGCTTCATTATTGAAGTCTGTAGCGTGATTACAACAGACAGACAGACAGACAGACAGACAGACAGACAGACGGACAGACGGACATCGTTATATCGTCTTAGAATTTCTCCCTGATCAAGAATATATATACTTTATATAGTCGGAAATCGATATTTCGATGCGTTACAAACGGAATGACAAACTTATTATACCCCCGTCACCATTCTATGGTGGTGGGTATAAAAAAATAGGGGAAACATTTAAATCTGAAGCAATTTTAAGGAAACTTTATGATTTATCGCTCAATATATATGTAATAGAAGTTTAGGAAAATTAGAGTCATTTTTACAGCTTTTCGACTAAGCAGTGGCGATTTTACAAGGGAAATGTTGGTATTTTGACCATTTTTGTCGAAATCAGAAAAACACATATATGGGAGGTATATCAAAATCTGAACCGATTTCAACCAAATTTGGCACGCATAGCTACAATGCTAATTCTACTCCCTGTGCAAAATTTCAACTAAATCGGAGTTAAAAAATGGTCTCTGTGGTCATATGAGTGTAAATCGGGCGAAAGCTATATATGGGAGATATATCTAAATCTGAACCGATTTCAACCAAATTTGGCACGCATAGCTGCAATGCTAATTCTACTCCCTGTGCAAAATTTCAACTAAATCGGAGCAAAAAAGTGGCCTCTGTGGTCATATGAGTGTAAATCGGGCGAAAGTAATATATGGGGGCTATATCTAAATCTGAACCGATTTCAACCAAATTTGGCACGCATAGCTACAATGCTAATTCTACTCCCTGTGCAAAACTTCAACTAAATCGGAGCAAAAAATTGGCCTCTGTGGTCATATGAGTGTAAATCGGGCGAAAGCTATATATGGGAGCTATATCTAAATCTGAACCGATTTCAACCAAATTTGGCACGCATAGCAACAATGCTAATTCTAGTCCCTGTGCAAAATTTCAACTAAATCGGAGCTAAAAATTGGCATCTGTGGTCATATGAGTGTAAATCGGCCGAAAGCTATATATTGGAGCTATATCTAAATCTGAACCGATTTCAACCAAATTTTGTACGCATAGCACCAATGCTAATTCTACTCTGTGTGCAAAATTTCAACTAAATCGGAGTAAAAAATTAGCCTCTGTGGTCATATGAGTGTAAATCGGGCGAAAGCTATATATGGGAGCTATATCTAAATCTCAACCGATTTCAACCAAATTTGGCACGCATAGCTACAATGCCAATTCTATTCCCTGTGCAAAATTTCAACCAAATTGGGGTAAAACTCTGGCTCCTGGGACCGTATTAGTCCATATCGGGCGAAAGATATATATGGGAGCTATATCTAAATCTGAACCGATTTCAATAAAACTTGGCACACTTGACTATAGTCCTAATTGTTCTTCTTGTGCAAAATTTTAAGTAAATTAGGTTAAAACTCTGGCTTCTGGGGCCATATAAGTCCATATCGGGCGAAATATATATATATGGGAGCTATATCTAAATCTGAACCGTTTTCTTCCAAAATCAATAGGGATCTATTCTGAGCCAAAACACATACTTGTGCCAAATTTGAAGTCGATTGGACTAAAACTGCGACCTAGACTTTGATTACAAAAATGTGTTCACGGACAGACGGACAGATGGTTAGACGAACATGGCTATATCGACTCAGGAGCCCACCCTGAGAATTTTTGCCAAAGACACCACGTGTCTATCTCGTCTCCTTCTGGGTGTTGCAAACATATGCACTAACTTATAATACCCTGTTCCACAGTGTGGAGCAGGGTATAAATATGGGAAACGTTTAAATCTGATGCAATTTTAAGGAAACTTCGAAAAAGTTTATTTATGATTTATCGCTCGATATATATGTATTAGAAGTTTAGGAAAATTAGAGTCATTTTTACAACTTTTTGACTAAGCAGTGGCGATTTTACAAGGAAAATGTTGGTATTTTGACCATTTTTGTCGAAATCAGAAAAACATATATGGGAGCTATATCTAAATCTGAACCGATTTCAACCAAATTTGGCACGCATAGCAACAATGCTAATTCTAGTCCCTGTGCAAAATTTCAACTAAATCGGAGTTAAAAATTGGCATCTGTGGTCATATGAGTGTAAATCGGGCGAAGCTATATATGGGAGATATATCTAAATCTGAACCGATTTCAACCAAATTTTGTACGCATAGCAACAATGCTAATTCTACTCTGTGTGCAAAATTTCAACTAAATCGGAGTAAAAAATTAGCCTCTGTGGTCATATGAGTGTAAATCGGGCGAAAGCTATATATGGGAGCTATATCTAAATCTGAACCGATTTCAACCAAATTTGGCACGCATAGCTACAATGCTAATTCTATTCCCTGTGCAAAATTTCAACCAAATTGGGGTAAAACTCTGGCTTCTGGGACCGTATTAGTCCATATCGGGCGAAAGATATATATGGGAGCTATATCTAAATCTGAACCGATTTCAATAAAACTTGGCACACTTGACTATAGTCCTAATTGTTCTTCTTGTGCAAAATTTTAAGTAAATTAGGTTAAAACTCTGGCTTCTGGGGCCATATAAGTCCATAACGGGCGAAATATATATATGGGAGCTATATCTAAATCTGAACCGATTTCTTCCAAAATCAATAGGGATCTATTCTGAGCCAAAACACATACTTTTGCCAAATTTGAAGTCGATTGGACTAAAACTGCGACCTAGACTTTGATTACAAAAATGTGTTCACGGACAGACGGACATCGCTATATCGACTCAGGAGCCCACCCTTAGCATTTTTGCCAAAGACACCATGTGTCTATCTCGTCTCCTTCTGGGTGTTGCAAACATATGCACTAACTTATAATACCCTGTTCCACAGTGTGGAGCAGGGTATAAAAATATTGTTGTTTTTGATATCAGCTTAAAACCATGCATTGACTACACTACAAGTGTAGCTTAACCAACAGAGGAAAAGTATGCTTGTCAAATTTATTTGGACAAGGCCCTATAGACTGCAAGATGGTGGGATGTACAGCTGTTTCGGAATTACCACATTCCTCATCAGCATCCTCTACTTGCAGCAAAACTATCAACCAATTATCAAAATAAATTCGGGTAATTCATTCAACCTAAAGTGAACTACACTTCAACATTCCGCAAAAAGGTTTGATAGTTGGCTACTGCCTACTGTCAAAAATTGGTCGGGCAGAGATGAGGAATGAGGCCTTCTCTTTTTGGCTGGCTTTATACCGCGGTTATAAGACCTGTGGCCACATATGGCTGTCATGTTTGGTGGACGATCGTGATACACCAAAATCATATATCGAGAATAAATAGGGTAAATAGGACTGCACTCATCTATATGACAGGTGCCATGAGGACCACAGCCACTGCCGCTCTGGAGGTACTGATGGGATTTATCCCACTCGATTTACACGTAAGGAAGACGGCTGAACTGACACTTCTGAGACTTAGGAGCTTGAACACGCTGGAGAGGACAGCCTGCAGGCATACTGAAATTCTGGCCGGGCAGTATAGAGAGACGGACCATATGGCCACGGAGCATGTTTATCATCACAAACCGACATACATTATACCAAGTATGAAAGAGTGGGAAGACAGGAGGATACCCTTCGGAACCCTGAACATGTATACGGACGGATCAAAGATGGAGGAAGGAACGGGCAGCGGAATATATTGTAGTGAACTAGGAATAAGGGAGTCTTACACGCTGGATAGTGATTGCAGTATTTTTCAGGCTGAGATTTCTGCGATCACGAAGGCTGCTGAGTCGCTGTTGATGAGGCCGTTATTCAGAAGCGATATCAGCTTCTTCATCCACAGTCAGGCGGCTATAAAGGCATTGTGCAGTGCTGACATAAGGTCTAGGGTAGTCAGCTGCTGTCGTCGAGAACTCAAGGTTCTCACTCAACAGCATAATATAACTCTGTGCTGGGTACCTGGGCACTATGGGATAATAGGAAATGAGAAAGCGGATGTGCTGGCTAAGGAGGGTGCTCGTGGAACGAACAACGTCCTAGAGGACGTTTTTCATCCACTATCTTCTTATCATTACAGGATAGAGGTTAAATATGATGAGCAATGGCGAAGACGCTGGGTCTCTTCGGATGGTTGCGAGCAACCCAAGTTGATATGGGATGAAAAGAAACGTAGGAACTGTGAAATTTTGTTGTCGATGAACAGAGAGAAATTACGGCCATTGATTGGTATCATAACAGGACACAACACACTTGGGAAACACATGGTAAGAATAGGACTTAAAGACGATGATATCTGTAGATGGTGCCTGGTCCCGGAAGTTACGGAGGACTCGTACCACTTCCTGTGTCAGTGCCCAGCTTTATCCTTTAGAAGAAACAAGATACTGGGCTCCTTTTTCTTTCAGACTCTCACTGATCTACGGGAGTGCAGCTTAAGGAACATACTTGCATACATCAGGGCCTCTGGTTGGTTATTCTGAGATTTCTTTCCAAGAGAACGAACAGGTGGAAGTTTCTGGGACAAAGCGGCCGCATCGGAAGAAGAAAGATTGAAAAACCACATCGAGGGATCACAATGGACCTATACTGGTCTAAGTGGGCATCAATCATCGATTTGCATGTAGTTGGCTGGGTTTGTTTTTGAGGGCTATAGGGCTTTGCCCAAATAAATTTGACAAGCATACTTTTCCTCTGTTGGTTAAGCTACACTTGTAGTTTAGTCAAAGCATGGTTTTAAGCTGATATCAAAAACAAAAATAATGATTGAAGAGAAACCAACAATAAAAAAATATTAAAACAAGTATATACGGCCGTAAGTTCGGCCAGGCCGAAGCTTATGTACTCTCCACCCTGGATTGCGTAGAAACTTCTACTGAAGACTGTCATGCACAATCCAATTACTTGAGTTGCGGTAACACTTGCCGATGGCAAGGTATCTTAAAACTTCCTAACACCGTAATATATACTACATAGTCCATACGTGGAATATATTAAACTAAAAAAGGCAGATTAAATTCGTATATAATTAAATTTTATTTCTATAGAAACTTTAACTATAGAAATAAAATTTTGACAAAATAAAATTTTGACAAAATTTTCTATAGAAATAAAATTTTGGTAGATTATTTTTGGCTCGAGTGGCAACCATGATTATGAACCGAATAAAATTTTTACAAAATTTTCTATAGAAATAAAATTTTGACAAAATTGTCTATAGAAATAAAATTTTGACAAAATTTTCTATAGAAATAAAATTTTGAAAAAATTTTCTATAGAAATACAATTTTAGTAGATTATTTTAAATAATTATGGACCGATATGGACCAATTTTGACATGGTTGTTAGAGACCATATACTAACACCATGTACAATCGAATCGGATGAAATTTGGTTCTCTTAGAGGCTCTGTAAGCCAAATCGGGGGATCGGTTTATGTGGGGGCTATATATAATTATGGGCCGATGTGGACCAATTTTTGCATGGTCATTAGAGAACATATACCAACACCATGTACCAAATTTCAGCCGGATCGGATGAAATTTGCTTCTCTTAGAGGCTCCCCAAGCCAAATCGGGGGATCGGTTTATATGGGGGCTATATATAATTATGGACCGATATGGACCAATTTTGGCATGGTTGTTAGAGACAATATACTAACACCACGTACCAAATTTCAATCGGATCGCATAACTTTTGCTCATCTAAGAGGCTCCGGAAGTCAAATCTGGGGATCGGTTTATATGGGCGCTATATATAATTATGGGCCGATGTGGACCAATTTTTGCATGGTTGTTAGAGACCATATACTAACACCATGTACAATCGAATCGGATGAAATTTGGTTCTCTTAGAGGCTCTGTAAGCCAAATCGGGGGATCGGTTTATGTGGGGGCTATATGTAATTATGGACCGATATAGACCAATTTTTGCATGATTGTTAGAGACCATATACTAACACCATGTACCAAATATCATTTGCAATACCATCCGACCTACATCAATAACAACTACTTGTGCCAAGTTTCAAGTCGATATCTTGTTTGGTTCGGAAGTTAGCGCGATTTCAACAGACGGACGGACATGCTCAGATCGACTCAGACCACGACCCAGAATATATATACTTTATGGGGTCTTAGAGCAATATTTCGATGTGTTACAAACGGAATGACAAAGTTAATATGGGGGAGGGTATAAAAATTAAACATTTTCTTAACCAACTTCATTTTTATACCCTCCATCATAGGATGGGGGTATATTAACTTTGTCATTCCGTTTGTAACACATCGAAATATCGCTCTAAGACCCCATAAAGTATATATATTCTGGGTCGTGGTGAAATTCTAAGTCGATCTAAGCATGTCCGTCCGTCCGTCCGTCTGTTGAAATCACGCTAACTTCCGAACGAAACAAGCTATCGACTTGAAACTTGGCACAAGTAGTTGCTATCGATGTAGGTCGGATGGTATTGAAAATGGGCCATATCGGTCCACTTTTGCGTATAGCCCCCATATAAAGGGACCCTCAGATTTGGTTTGTGGAGCCTCTAAAAGAAGCATATTTCATCCGATCCGGCTGAAATTTGGTATATGGTGTTGGTATATGGTCTCTAACAACCATGCAAAAATTGGTTCACATCGGTCCATAATTATATATAGCGCCCATATAAACCGATCCCCAGATTTGGGTTGCGGAGCCTCAAAGAGAAGCAAATTTTATCCGATCCGCCTGAAATTTGGTACATGATATTGGTATATGGTCTCTCACAACCGTACAAAAATTGGTCCACATCGGTCCATAATTATATATAGCCCCCATATAAACCGATCCCCAGATTTGGCTTGTAGAGCCTCTAACAGAAGCCTATTTCAGCCGATCCGGCTGAAATTTGGTATATGGTGTTGGTATATGGTCTCTACCAACCATGCAAAAATTGGTTCACATCGGTCCATAATTATATATAGCCCCCATATAAACCGATCCCCAGATTTGGCTTGCGGAGCCTAAAAGAGAAGCAAATTTCATCCGATCCGGCTGAAATTTGGTATATGTTGTTGGTATATGGTCTCTAACAACCATGCAAAAATTGGTTCCCATCGGTCCATAATTATATATAGCCCCCATATAAACCGATCCCCAGATTTGGCTAGTGGAGCCTCTAAGAGAAGCATATTTCATCCGATCCGGCTGAAACTTGGTACATGATGTTGGTATATGGTCTCTAACAACCGTGCAAAAATTGCTCCACAGCGGTCCATAATTATATATAGCGCCCATATAAACCGATCCCCAGATTTGGGTTGCGGAGCCTCAAAGAGAAGCAAATTTTATCCGATCCGCCTAAAATTTGGTACATGATATTGGTATATGGTCTCTAACAACCGTGCAAAAATTGGTCCACATCGGTTCATAATTATATATAGCCCCCATATAAACCGATCCCCAGATTTGGCTTGCGAAGTCTCCAAGAGAAGCAAATTTCATCCAATCCGGTTGTAATTTGGAACATGGTCCATATCGGTCCATAATTATATATAGCCCCCATATAAAACGTTCTCCAGATTTGACCTCCGGAGCCTCTTGGAGGAGCAAAATTCATCCGATCCGGTTCAGAGTATATGGTCGCTAACAACCATACCAAAATTGGTCCAATCACACAAAAATTGGTCCATATCGGTTCATAATCATGGTTGCCACTAGAGCCAAAAATAATCTACCAAAATTTTATTTCTATAGAAAATGTTGTCAAAATTTTATTTCTAGAGAAAATTTTGTTAAAATTTTATTCGGTTAGTAATAAAATTTTCATCATTGTTAAAATTTTATTTCTATAGAAAATTTTGTCAAAATTTTATTGCTATAGAAAATTTTGTTCAAATTTTATTCGGTTCATAATCATAGTTGCCACTCGAGCCAAAAATAATCGACCAAGATTTTATTTCTATAGAAAATTTTGTCAAAAGTTTATTTCTATAGAAAATTTTGTTAAAATTTTATTTCTGTAGAAATTTTTGTTAAATTTTCTTTCTATAGAAAATGTTGTCAAAATTTTTATTTCTATAGAAAATTTTGTGAAAATTTTATTTCCATAGAAAATTTTTTAAAATTTTCTTTCTGTAGAAAATTTTGTCAAAATTGTATGTCTACTTTGTCAAACTGAATTATATACGTATAGGATCGATCTTTTTTGATTTAATATATACCACGTATGGACATACAATTTATAAGATGGTGTTAGGAGGTTTTAAGATACCTTGCCATCGGCAACTTAAGTAATTCGATTGTGGATGGCAGTGTTTAGAAGAAGTTTCTACGCAATCCATGATGGAGGGTACATAAGCTTCGGCCTGGCCGAACTTACGGCCGTATATACTTGTTTAAATTGATTAAGAAGTTAATTGTATCAGTTAATTTTTTAATTGATAAGTTTAACGTAACTTCAATCAACTTTTTAATTGGAATTATTTTAGTGACATTTTTTTTTAAGTGTACCTTCCATAAGGTCAACTGAAAAAAGGTCGCCTTACTTTTAGTAGATCAGACCCTATAAAAAAAACTCTCATATTGGAAAACTTGCCTTTAATTGAAAGCTATTTAGGCACATTATCCAATACATTTAAAATTTTGTTAAGTGCATCGATGTAGGACTCATAAATTTTGCAAAGCAATCACATGGAACTTGTAATGGGTTTGTTAACACAGCAGGCGCTTTTCTATGCTGACGTTTGTAGTTTTCCTATGCCAGAGATACAAAAACTGCAGTAAAGCCTCCTGTTTGTCTATCTTTACTTTAGCTTTTAGTGAATTTGTCCCAGGATTTTTTTCCATCTACGAAATATGCCACAATGGCAGCAGTTGTGTTAGGCCAGTTAGGCCACCTATAAATTGTAGTTACTTTGTATGGAAATATTGCAAATACTTTAGACTAGTCTTCTGTTGGTTTAGGAGTTTTGTTTTTTCTTCCGGTTGTCTGTTCTTCCATATCCTGCACTGTTAGAAAAATATGTTTTTCATATGTTCCGATATAAACAAAATGTGTTTCGGGCACCACAATATATTTAAGTGCGAACATGTAATGTTCCTAAACTAACACTAAATGTTTGGGACATCTATGTTAATATGTTAGAATATATTATGTTTGGGGTATCAATGTTTCATAAAAGTCATATGTGTGAATACAAACATATATAAATTTACAAATTTCGACTAAACATACATATGTTGTGATATTTTATTCAAAGCGACAGAGAGAGTATAGAGAGAAATAGAGATGGAAACCGGGAGAGTTGACAAAAGATATCAATATAACACAGCAAAAGAGTCAAAAGAGAACAATTTCTGTGAAACCGCTTGTACGTTGTTTCGGAAAACTGTTTTATGATAAGGCCAAAAATTTGATATGTTTAAGTCTAAATATTATTTAATTTGAATAAAGAGAATATACATTCTGAACCAAGAGAATAGACATTTGAAAAACAAATAGCTTATGTTTTCGCCTTGAGAGCAGCATTTTATGTATGTGTGGACATGTGTTTTGTTTATCATTTTGGCATTATGGGCACAATTTTTTTCTTGGTTCGTTAAAAGAAATCAGGGGTCTTCATAAAAATAACGAAAGGGCACTATACTCTTTTTAGAGTTGGGACAGTAAAATGAAATAAGGAGGAAATAGTGAAAAATTACACAGTAAAATGTAAAAAAACAAACTTTAGTTCCTCTTTATTAAAAAGTAGTCCACGAGGAGTTGACGGACACCATCAAATATAAAAGCGGGCATTAAGTTCGAGTTTTACAGCTAAAACAATTTAAAAAGTTTATTTTCTTTAAAATGAATTATTAAAGAAAAATAAAAGGAATTTTAGAGCGATGGTGTTAAATGCTAGTAAAAAACTGTTCACTCCTAAATAAATTTATGTTTATATTATAAAATTATGTATGTATGTTTGTACTCGACTCCACGTTCTTCTTTTGTTAGTTTTTGAATTCCTTCCAAATTTTAAAGTTTTGTACAAAAACAGTTTTTTATTACAAGATTGTTATTTTTGCAATAAAAAATAATATTTTATCCAAAAATCAGTCAATTTCGTTTATATCAAGCACTGTTACTGACTATAAATCTTTAATAACACACATTTCGAAGTTTCATTTAAAAAAAAATTAATATAGTATAAATATAAATGTGTAAATTAAAAAAAAAAAAAACAACAAAAAAATGTTCGGTCGGAGCAGGGATTGAACCCACGACCCTTTGCATTCAAGGCAGACATGCTAACCACTGCTCCACGTGGCAAACAAATGTATGTTTCTGTTAAATAATGTTATGTTTGCATGGGCTCGTGGGCGCTGCAAACTATGCTATATAAATGTAACTTAAAACGATAATTATCTACTGGTGACTATAACAGCTACGTAGCCCAGTGGATAGTGTGTTGGCTTACAAACTGTATGGTCCTCGGTTCGATTCTCCGTGCAGGCGAAAGGTAAAATTTAAAAAATTTATAAAAGTGAATAATTTCTTCAACATTATTTGTATTACAGAGAAAGGTTCCAATAACTAAAAAATTTCGTGGAAGTGAAAATTACGAGTATGTTAGGGAATGAGCACAATCGTGTTTGGGAAAAATTCTTCCAAGCATATAATATTTTTGGCTCAAAATGCTTCCAAACATATAATATGTTCACATAAAACAAACATATTAATGTTTCGGCAGTATGCAATAATATATGTGCTTCCTGCAAAATATGTTTGGAACATATGTTAAAGAAGCGATTTTTTTTGAGCGTGTGTTTAGTGTTTCCAACTGTTTTGCAAATATGTTGCAGTGATGGAAGTGCACTACAAAATGGTCTTAATGAAGAACAAGAGTCCTTGTTTGGAGTATTGCCAATGGTGTTGATGGTTTATTTTATGTCATGTCCTGAAAGCCAATATAAAAAGGGGAAAAGAAAATTTTACGATTTAGTCACCAGTTAACTTTAATATGGATGAGGATCTCATATGAATTTGGTCATTGAAGAGTACTTTTAAGTGGACATGCTTTAAAACACTTGGAAAAAAACTAAAAATTGCTGGATTCAATCATGAAATAATTGAAACTATAAATTTGTATACCCTTCACCACTACTGTAGTACAGGGTATAATAAGTTTGTGCATTTGTATGTAACGCCAAGAAGGAAAAGTCTGTGACCCATCGTTTAGTATACCGATCGTCTTAGAATTAAATTCTGAGTCGATTTAGCGATGTCCGTCTGTCTGTACACCCTAAAAAAAAATCGCTTCTTTAACATATGTTCCAAACATATTTTGCAGGAAGCACATATATTATTGGATACTGCCGAAACATTAATATGTTTGTTTTATGTGAACATATTATATGTTTGGAAGCATTTTGAGCCCAAAAAATATTATATGCTTGGAAGAATTTTTCCCAAAGACGATTGTGCTCATTCCCTAACATACTCGTTATTTTCACTTCCACGAAATATTTTAGTTCTTGGCGCCTTTTTCTGTAATACAAATAATGTTATTATTCACTTTTATAAATTTTTTAAATTTTACCTTTCGCCTGCACGGAGAAACAGTTTGTAAGCCAACACACTATCCATTGGGCTACGTAGCTGTTATAGTCACCAGTAGATAATTATCGTTATAAGTTACATTTAGCATAGTTTGCAGCGCCCATGAGCCCATGCAAACATAACATTATTTAAAATAAACATACATTTGTTTGCCACGTGGAGCAGTGGTAAGCATGTCTGCCTTGCATGCAAAGGATCGTGGGTTCAATCCCTGCCCGGACCGAACACTTTTTATACCCTAAACCACATAGTGATCAGGGTATAATAAGTTTGATCGGCCACAAAATGTGCCTACCAGAAATATTGATTTTAGACCCCATAAAATATATACCGATCGACTCAGAATCACCTCCTGAGTCGATCTAGCGCTTGGTGTCCGTCCGTCCGTCTGTCCATGTATTTGTTGTTCACAGGATTCCGGTCGCAATTATTAACCGATTTTGATGAAATTTGGTACAGGGAGTATTTTGGGCATAAGGACGAACGTTAGTGAATTTGGAAGAAATCGGATAAAATTTAGATATAGCTCCCATACATATGTATCGCCCGATTTCGACAAATGGGGTCACGTTGCGCGTTTTTTCAAACGGATCGTCACCAAATTTGGCAAAAGGTAATCTTTTCCATCGCCCTTCAAGTCTGCAAAATTTCATTCAAATCGGTTCAGATTTAGATATAGCTCTCATATATATGTATCGCCCGATTTTCCCAAATTTGGCCACAAAACCTTTATTTATCAACCGATCTTACTCAAAGTTGGCTAAATGTAATCTTCTATAGCACTTACTATATGTGCAAAAATTCATCGAACTCGGTTCAGATTTAGCTATAGCTCCCATATATATGTACCGCCCGATTTTCCCAAATTTGGCCATAAAAACCTTATTTAGCAACCGATCTTACTCAAATTTGGCTCAATCTAGTCTTCTATAGCACTTACTATATGTGCAAAAAATCATTGAAATCGGTTCAAATTTAGATATAGCTGCCATATATATGTATAACTCGATTTTCCCAAATTTGGCCATAGAACCCTTATTTATTAACCGATCTTACTCAAAGTTGGCTAGATCCAGTCCTGTATAGTACTAACTATATGCGCAAAATTTCATTGAAATCGGTTCAGATTTAGATATAGCTCCCATATATGTATCGCCCGATTTTGAAAAATTAGCCCTTATAACCTTATGTTTGACCATACAGGCCTCATTTCTTAACTGATCTTACTCAAATCTTGCACAAGGTAACCTTTTGTGGTATCAATCAAACCCGCAAAATATTATGCAAATTGGTTCAGATTTAGATATAGCTTCCATATATATGCATCGCTCGATTGTCCCAAACTGGCCGATCGTATTTATACGTACTTGTAGCTCTTATATAACAATATTGCTCGGTTTTTACAAATGTGGATTTATTACCCACACTAATTGAACGATTTTCTCTTTTTTAATAATGGGCTCAATATTAGTGGTCCGTAGGTGCAATATCAACTACAGCCAGTGTTGCTAGAAGTAGGGGAAATTCCCTATATATAGTTTTACTCAACATAATTTGTAATAATTTTTACATTTTGGTGGCTCTAGAGGAGGAAATTAGAACCCGACAAGGCTTGATCTTTAACAATGTGTGGTAACAACAGTTACCACTCGTGCCAAAAAAAATCTAACAAAATTTGAAGATTACCACAAATTACAACAAATCTACAAAATAAATAATTCTATAGAAAATTTTGTCAACATTTTATTTCTATAGAAAATTTTGTCAAAATTGTATTTCTATAGAATTTTTTTTTCAAAATATTATTTCTATAAAAAATTTTTTCAAAATGTCATTTCTATGGAATTTTTTCTCAAAATTTTATTTCTATAGAATTTAATATCAAAATTTTATTTCTATAGAAAAATTTCTCAAAAAAAATTAGTTTATAGAAACTTTTTCCAATATTTTATTTCTATAGAGATTTAACAAAAAAAAAAGAAAAAACAATAATATTTTTGGTAGAATTCTACCAACTGTGGCAACCGTGGTGGTAATACAAATTTATTTTCTAGGTTGTATACGTTGCATTTTCATGTTTTAAGATAATAAAGTACTTAGAACCATTTTTTTTTGTAAAATTTGTTTAAATTTAACGAAAAATATTGTAGGGAAAATTGTTTGGAAATGTATGGGAAAGTAGGGAACTTTTTTTGTTCTTGTAGGGTAAACCGAACATTTTTCCGGGCAACACTGACTATGAGCTATAGTCAGATTAAGACAAAGCACCTATAAACATGTACCTCTTAATTTTCTTAAATATGCAACCGCAATGTTACCCCACAAATGCTTATGATTACTAATTCAGTAAGGGTGGTTTAGGGTATGATATAGTCGGCCCCGCCCGACTTTCTACTTTACTCACTTGTTTTTTTACGATTTAATTTTTAATTCTAGGGATTTTGTAAAAGTACAAAAAATTGTCTCCAAATCTTTTCAGATACAAATCAGATATGGTAACACAAATTTTGGTCTAGATAATGGTGAAGGGTATAATATAGTCGGTCACAGACCCTGATGATATATCTCTAGACATCTTTGATGGCCTTCATGTGTGTGTCTAAAATTTGGTGGGAGGGCAAGTATCTTTGAAGAGACAAAGGGAGGGATTGACAGACAGACAAACAAGCAAATAGACGGATGGACAGACAACACGGCTAGATTTGGCAAAAACAAAACGGACGAACAGTAAGACTCATAGAGGAGTGGATAGACGGGCAGTTAGGCAAATGGACAGAACGATGAACTGACCAATGGATAAACCGATAAACAGACTGGCGAATGGACAGGGAAACGCACAGACAAATGGATCGATGTACATACAGAAAGACATATAAACAAGTGGATAGGCGGTCAGACAGACGAATGTGCACTTAGCAAGGACTAAATAGACTCGGTATAATTCAGTGGGAAGTCAACTAGACAGGATTGTCATGTGGGTAGGTTAAGTTAGGTGTCTTTGTAGCCAGTTATATTTGGGCTCATTTATACTATTCAGTCCATTGATATACCACACGTGGTGAACTTCACTCTTATCAATAAGTGCTGCCCGATTCTTTAGCTCAAAGACAAGAGACGTCATTTTTTTGCCGAGTGCGAACGACGTTTCACATTACGGCAAACAACTTAGAAAAGTTTTGAAACACTCAGATATGTCACCAGTTTTTCAGCGGGGGATTATGCCCAGGACCTTTTCTATGCAAGGCGGATATGTGGCTCTCCCATGTGGGTAGATTGCTGCAAAGAGTCAGAGAAAGCTTTTGAGAAGTTGTTTAGGTTTGGCAGGGAAAACGGACAAATTAATTTATGTCGTATGTCTGAACGATACGTTTGGTGCGGCAAATGGGTGGACAGGCCAACCGATAGGTCAGAGAGATCTGGTGGAAAGTTGAATGTTTGGCAGGGAAAACGGACAGATAGATGCACTTTCTAATAAACGAACCGGCCAGCGAGCAGACAAACAGGTGGGTAGGCAGATAAGATCACATGCGGATAGACAGACGGACGTATGAAATTGACTCTAAGAATCTAGTGGGAGTCAAGTATAAGTGGCAGTACAAACGGAAGGCCATATAGAAGGATGGACGGATGGACAGACAGACGAATGTACATACGCACAGACAGGTCTAAATAGAATCAGTGTAATCTGTTGTACGTTTAATAGGGAAAACGTACTGGCAAATTAACCTTCTGTAAGTTCCAGGTTTGGCAGAGAAAACACACTCACAGAAAGACTCATAAACGAATGGATAGACGGATAGAAAGCGAATGAACAAGAAGACGAACAGACAAATAAATAGACGGGTAGACCGTCAGTCTGATACAGGACGACAGTCTGATAAAAATGCAGGAAGACTGTCTGTCTGCCTGTCAAGTTTACCAATTGACAAAATACTGACGAGCAGACAAGAGACTTTACAAACATACAGCCCAATAGGTTGTAATGTGGATAGATGGACAGGGAAGCCTAACGGACAAATTAACTTTCAAACAACGAAAGACGTGTTTTGCAGGAAATTCAGATTGTCCATCGAGAAATCTGGTGGGGTATACGGACTCCAACGATAGAAATAGGCTGCGAATAACCTGGTGGAAGTCAATTATGTTAGCATACACTAATAGAAAAAATTGCGTTCCAAAATCGTGAACGGACGGTAACAAAATTAAATGGAAACGTTCACGAAAACTCAAAACGGAATGTTCACGGTTTCGTCCATGGGGGTTTACAATTTCATGCTAAGGTGTCAGTTGGAGCCGACAATCCATGTTTGAGTCACGGTATCGAATCTTTATTTTTTTTTAAATTCGTTATCATTGCGTTTTCAGATCATGAACGCTTGTTGTTGTTTTGACAACGCATGATGTCATTTTATCATTGTCAGATTAACACTGTATGTTTGCCGTATGTTTTTGAAACGTGCACGCCGTTCATGATTTTTTCTATGGGTGTGATAACTGATGTACTTCTTTCTTATCACTGAGTGCTACCCGATTCTATGTTTAGCTCAATGACAACAATAAGCAGGTCCTTTTTATAGCTACCACTCAATGAAGCTTTGAACCACTCAGAAATGTCACCAGCATTACTGAAAGGACATAATCTAGCACTGAAAAAGTTTTTAGTGTTTAGTCGAAACTCCCTTTTTATGCAATGCGGACATGATATATTTGGCGGACAAGCAGAGTGACAATAGGAAAGACAGATACACTAACGGACAGATAGATAGACAGATAAATGGGCAGACATTCGGCTAGGGCAAAATTGACACTGAGTAATCTATTCGAAAAACGAATAGGATTGGACAAAAGCGGACAGAAAAACAAACGGATGGACGCGAGTACAAATAAGATTAATGTACTCAGTATGGGGTCTACACCGTGGTGCAATGGTTAGCATGCCCGCCTTACATACACAAGGTTGTGGGTTCGATTCCTGCTTCGACCGAACACCAACAAGTTTATCAGCGGTTATCTAAGTGGTTTCACGTCAATGTAGAACGCCGTTCCGACTCGGCTATAAAAAGGGAGGTTCCTAGTCATTGAGCTTAACATGGAATCACTCAGTGATAGGTTAGGTTAGGTGGCAGCCCGATGTATCAGGCTCACTTAGACTATTCAGTCCATTGTGATACCACATTGGTGAACTTCTCTCTTATCACTGAGTGCTACTCGATTTCATGTTAAGCTCAATGACAACGGACCACCTTTTTATAACCGAGTTCGAAGTTCGAACGGCGTTCCACATTGCAGTGACACCACTTAGAGAAGTTTTGAAAACCTCAGAAATGTCACCACCATTACTGAGGTGAGATAATTCACCGCTGAAAAACTTTTTGGTGTTCGGTCGAAGCAGGAATCGAACTCACGACCTTGTGTATGCAAGGCGGGCATACTAACCATTGCACCACGGTGATAAGAGTCAGTCAGTGATAAGAGAGAAGTTCACCACTGTGGTATCACAATGGCTGCCACATAACCTAACCATGGGTTCTACGTACGTCCTCATACCGTACCAAATTTTCTTTGAGTGTATAAATTTGTGGCCTTCATTACATGCTATCACTTTAAATATGTCATGATTGTTATTTATCGGCTATATAATGATGTTCTTTGCTGTACTTACTAAATGGCAAAGAATATGAAGCCTGTGTCTGCGATCAATTAATTCTACTTTAGGTTTTAACAGAGCCTGAAAGTTACAAAACTCTATGACTTTGTCTCTTCGATCATACTGGCAAATGCTGTTCATGGTCATTTTGTTGCATCGAAACGGAATGTTGCAACAGCATTATGGGGAACAGTGAACACAGTTTTTGATTTTTTGATTGTCTTGTGGTGTTCCACGGAGTTGACTTTGTTGTTGGGATTGTTCGATGTACTCGTATGTCTGTTCTATTTTACCATTATTTGTTTATTTCTTATTGCTGTTGTTGTTATTTTTCATTTTGCACCATCAAGGTTAAAGACTAGAAGCTCTAAAAGTTTTGGTTTTTTTTTTGTTTAACCGCTTATTTTTAGGCCACATAAAAAACTCCACGATTTTATTTAAACACCATGACTTTCAAATGCTCCACCATTAAATGGGAGAGCTATACTAAATTCGTGATTCAGTTTGTAACACAATGAAGTATTGGTCTAGGGGCAATCGTTAGCAATCTCGCTACTAGTGTTGGTTAGGTTTGGTGGAGTTGCAAGCACAATTACAGCTCCCAGTCCATTGCGTTATCGCAAGTGGTGAGATTCTCCCTTATCCATAAGTGGTGTCCAATTCTATTTTTAGATCAATAATAAGGGACTTTCCCTTTTTATGAGAGTTCGAAAGACGTGTCGTATTACAGAAATGTAACCAGCATTACTGAGAAGGGATAATCCAATGCACTGAGTGCTGTCCGATTCTATGGTTAGTTCAATGAGGAGGGACCTCCTTTTTATAGCCAAGTCCGATCAGACTAAGCAGTGAAACCACTTAGAGAGACATGTGGTACGATCATACTGGGCAAGTATTTTACAGAACCAGCAAACATTTTAAGCTCATATTAGGCATGTTAAATCACGATGAGAGCATTTTCCAACGGCGCTATCCAAATATATGGAAAGTTCTCTTGGAAAAAAGTTTGACACTCGTTTTGGGCAAATATTTGGCTAGTGTGACCGCAGCCTTAGAGTAATAACAAGTATACAAAACAAGTAAGTAAAGTCTAAAGTCGGGCGGGGCCGACTATATTATACCCTTCACCCCTATGTAGGCCAACATTTGTGTTACCATCTCAACTACTTCACATTTGTTGGAAGCTATATAAAGGAGACAATTTTTTTACTTCTACACCCTCAAAAAAAATCGCTTCTTTAACATATGTTCCAAACATATTTTGCAGGAAGCACATATATTATTGGATACTGCCGAAACATTAATATGTTTGTTTTATGTGAACATATTATATGTTTGGAAGCATTTTGAGCCCAAAAATATTATATGCTTGGAAGAATTTTCCCCAAAGAAGATTGTGCTCATTCCCTAACATAATTGTCACTTCCACGAAATTTTTAGTTCTTGGTACCTTTGTCTGTAATACAAATAATGTTGAAGAAATTATTCAATTTTATAAATTTTACCTTTCGCCCGGACGGAGAATCGAACCGAGAACCATACAGTTTGTAAGCCTACACACTATCCACTGGGCTACGTAGCTGTTATAGTCACCAGTAGACAATTATTATAAAAGTTACATTTTTTATAGCATAGTTTGCAGCGCCCACGAGCACATGCAAACATAACATTATTTAAAATAAACATACATTTGTTGGCCACGTGGAGCAGTGGTTAGCTTGTCTGCCTTGCATGCAAAGGGTCGTGGGTTCAATTCCTGCTCCGACCGAACCAATCTTTTTTTTTTGTAATTTAGACATTTATACTATATTAAATTTTTATAATGAAACTTCGAAGTGTCGGTTATTAAAGATTTACAGTCAGAAACAGTGCTTGATATAAACGAAATGGCTTTTGAATAAAATATTATTATTTTTTGCAAAAATAACAATTTTATAAAAAAAACTGTTTTTGGTATAAAAGTTTGAAATTTTGGAAGAAAATCAAAAACTCTAACAAAAGAAGAGTATAAACATACATAAATAATTTTATAATGTATTTAGGCGTTAGCCGTTTTTTACTAGCATTTAACACCATTTTAAATGCCTTTAAAACTTATCGTGTTTTATAATTTTTTTTTTTTTGTTTTTAATTTCATTTTTACCTTTAAGGCCATTAAAAAATGTGTGTCCATAATGCCAAATTGATAAACAAAACACTTGTCCACACATACATAAAATTCTCCTCTCAAGGCGAAAACACAGGCTGTTTTTCAAATCTCTATGCTCTTGGTTCCGATTGTATATTCTCTTTACTCCGAATACTCATTATAATATTCAAATTAATTAATATTTAGACTTAAGCATATCAAATTTTTGGCCTTATCATAAAGCAGTTTTCCGAAACAATATACAACCGTTTCACAGAAATTGTAAATATATATATGTTTACTCGAAATTTGTAAATTTATATATGTTTACATTCACACATATTATTTTTATAAAACATTCATGCCCCAAACATAATATATTTTAACATATTAACATATGTGTCCCAAACATTTAGTGTTAGTTTAGGAACATTACATGTTGGCACTTAAATATATTTTGTTTAAAAATTGTGCCCGAAACACATTTTGTTTATATCGGAACATATGAAAAACATATTTTTCTAACAGTGTACAAAATCTCTAGAATTAAAATTTAAGTCGGCTGACGCTATCCAGTTAATTGAAGAAACTTTCATTGAAAATGGGTCTAAAATGTGTAACAGTCTAGCATAACATATATCCCCAACTCTGCACCCTCAAAAAAAATCGCTTCTCTAACATACGTTCCAAACATATTTTGCAGGAATCACATATATTATTGGATACTGCCGAAACATTAATATGTTTGTTTTATGTGAACATATTATATGTTTGGAAGCATTTTGAGTCCAAACATATTATATGCTTGGAAGAATTTGCCCCAAAGAAGATTGTGCT
Source organism: Haematobia irritans (assembly GCF_050003625.1). NCBI lineage: Eukaryota > Metazoa > Arthropoda > Insecta > Diptera > Muscidae > Haematobia > Haematobia irritans. The sequence continues at coordinate 46,543,136 of NC_134400.1, forward strand.
CATTCCCTCACATAATTTTCCCTTCCACGAAATTTTTTAGTTCTTGGCACCTTTTTGTGTAATACAAATAATGTTGAAGAAATTATCAAATTTTTTAAATTTTTTAAATTTTACCTTTCGCCTGGACGGAGAATCGAACCGAGGACCATACAGTTTGTAAGCCGACACACTATCCACTGGGCTACGTAGCTGTTATAGTCACCTGTAGACAATTATCGTTATAAGTTACATTTATATAGCATAGTTTGCAGCGCCCACGAGCCCATGCAAACATAACATTATTTAACAGAAACATACATTTGTTGAATGCAAAGGGTCGTGGGTTCAATCCCTGCTCCGACCGAACACCATTTTTTTTTTTTAATTTACACATTTGTACATAATTTCATTTTTACCTTTAAGTCCGGTATTATGTTGGCATTATCACTCTAAAATGGAAATGTTTTGCCTTTTACTTTTCTTTAATAATTCAATTTAAAGAAAATAATCGTTTTCAATTGTTTTAGCTGCAAAACTCGAACTTAATGTCCGCTTTTCTACTTGAAGGTGTCCGTCAACTCCTCTTGGTCTATTCTCTTGGTTCCGAATGTCTATTCTCTTTACTCCAAATAATCATTCTAATATTCAAATTAAATAATATTTAGACTTAAGCATATTAAATTTTTGGCCTTATCATAAAACAGTTTTCCGAAACAACATACAAGCGGTTTCACAGAAATTGCTCCCTTTTGATTCTCTCGCTGTGTTATGTTGATATCTTTCGTCAACCCTCCCGGTTTCCATCTCTATATTCTCTCTATCTGTCGCTCTCTGAATAAAATATCACAACATATATATGTCTACTCGAAATTTGTAAATTTATATATGTTTACATTCACACATATTATTTTTATGAAACTTTCATGCCCCAAACATAATATATTCTAACATATTAACATATGTGTCCCAAACATTTAGTGTTAGTTTAGGAACATTAAATGCTTGCACTTAAATATATTGTGTTTAAAAATTGTGCCCGAAACACATTTTGTTTATATCGGAACATATGAAAAACATGTTTTTCTAACAGTGTGGTGTACGTATATATGGGAGCTATATATAATCTGAACCGATTTTGACTAAATTTGACATGTATAGTTAGAATAATAAATCTGCTAGCTATGCGAAATTTCACGTAAATGGGAGTATAACTTTGGCCCCCTGGTCATATAAGTGCAAATCGGACGGAAGATATATATGGGAGCCATATCTAAATCTGAACCGATTTCAACCAAACGTACTCCTTGTGCGAAATTTGAAGCAAATCACGGCAAACCCCTGGATTTGGAGGCCATATAAGTTCAAATCGGACGAAAGATATATATGGGAGCTATATCTAAATCTGAATCGATTTTGACCATATTTGGCACATACAATAGTATCGTTAAAAGTAGCGCTTGTGCAAAATTTCAGGGCAAAACTCTGGCTTTTGAGACCATATAAGTCCAAATCGGGCGAAAGATATATATGTGAGCTATATCTAAATCTGAACCGATTTTAACAAAATTTGACACACTTAACGATACTATTAAACGTACCCCTTGTGCAAAATTTGAAGCAACTCATGGCAAAACTCTGGCTTTTGTGGCCATATAAGTTCAAATCGGACGAAAGATATATATGGGAGCTATATCTAAATTTGAACCGATTTCAATCAAATTTACCAAGCATTGGTAGAATGTCAATTCTACCCTCTGTGCAAAATTTCACAAAGATCGGTAGAAAACTTTGGCCTCTGTGGTCATATGAGTCTAAATCAAACGAAAGATATATATGGGAGCTATATCTAAATCTGAACCGATTTGGCTGATATTTTGCAAGATTTTCGAGATTCATAAAATATTTGGATGTACGGTATTTCACGAAAATCGGTTGATAAACACGCTAACTATGACCAAATCGGAGATAAATATATATGGCAGCTATATCTAAGTCTGAACCGATTTTTTTCCAAAACCAATAGCGATTGTCTCTGTCCCAAGAAACGACCCTATGCGAAATTTGAGGACGATCGGACTTAAATTGCGAGCTGTACTTTGTGCACAAAATTACATATACAGACAGACGGACGGACAGACAGACAGACGGACATCGCAAACTCGACTCAGAATTTAATTCTAAGCCGATCGGTATACTAAAAGATGGGTCTATGACCACTATTTCTTGGCGTTACATACAAATGCACAAACTTATTATACCTTGTACCACAGTAGTGGTGAAGGGTATAAAAAGGCCGATTAAATACGTAGTTAATTCAGTTTGACAAAATCTTCTATAGAAATAAAATTTTCACAACATTTTCTATAGAAATAAAATTTTGACAAAATTTTCTTTAGAAATAAAATTTTGACAAAATTTTCTATAAAAATAAAATTTTGACAAAATTTTCTATAGCAATAAAATTTTGACAAAATTTTCTATAGCAATAAAATTTTGACAAAATTTTCTATAGCAATAAAGTTTTGAGAAAATTTTCTATGGAAATAAAATCCAATGAAGGACTGGGGAATTCTTCCCACTTAAATATGAGCTAAATTATTAGTTTTTGTGCCCAAAAGAATAGCAACAACCGAATTCCAATTACACCCAACAACAACAATGCAGCAATTTTAAATTAAGCCAAACGAAGTTTCAACAACCCACAAAACGGCAACAACACTGATGTGAAGTCTGAGTAAGATTTTCCACAAACGTTGAAGATACCACCAATAATCATAAGTTTTGTTAAGTATAGTAATAAAATTTTGACAAAATTTTCTATAGTAAAAAAATTTTGAAAAAATTTTCTATAGAAATTAAATTTTGGTAGATTATTTTGGGGACCGGCTATATATAACTATAAACTGATATGGACCAATTTCGGCATGGTCAAGGCCGTATTCAGGGGGGGGGGGATGAGGGGGATCAAACCCCCCCGAAATGAATGAATATTTTTATATAAATAAATATATATTTTTAGCTGCATGGAAAAATCTTATCGAAGATGTTGAAGAAAAGCTGGAGGTTTTATTTTGAGAAACGCTTACCTATAAAACTTGCACAAATCATAGAATACTAGTTGAAAAGCCCGTCAAACGATGGTCGAAAAAAAACAGATTGTTTTTGTTCTCGCACCACAAATTTCATTTTTGGAAAATGCCCTTCTGCTTTTTATTTGTGTTTGTTGTTCTTTTTGTGAACATGACTCGCTTTGTTTGGCCATAGCAACAACAACGAAACAGCCAAACACACATGTGTAAATGAAATGGCGCAAAACCTGCGAAAAGAACCTGCCTAATTCAGCGATGGAAGCACTTGGAGAGTGCAATAAAGAGATATTTCCAAACGTGCATATTCTTTTAAAAATTTTGGTCACTTTGCCAGTTACTCAGGGATGGAAAATACAATTTTTAAGAAAGTACAAAAAAGGTATTTTTTTGAGCAGAAAGGTACTTTTTACTAAATTTCAACAAAAATTTCCCTGGAAAATTATTGTCAAGAGACTAAATTTTAAAGAAAATAAAATTTTGACAAAAGTTTCTATATAAATAAAATTTTGCAAAAATTTTCTATAAAAATAAAATTTTGCAAAAAAATCTGTAGAAAAAAATGTTGCAAAATGTTTTCTATAGAAATAAAATTTTGCAAAAATTTCCTATAGAAATAAAATTTGTACAAAATTTTCAATTGAAATAAAATTTTGACAAAATTTTCTATAAAAATAAAATTTTGCAAAAATTCTATATAGAAATAAAATTTTGACAACATTTTCTACCGAAATAAAAAATCGATAATATGGAATCGCATTCTTTTTTCGACTAAAACATTCTTGAAGTTCAATAAAATCCTGTTTTTGACTATGTCTTTTACACAATCGAGGTTTTCTTCCCACATGAACATGTCTGTTTTGCCATATTTGTAAAAGACTATTAGCAAATAAGGTTGATAAAGACTTTCTCAAAATATTAAAATATTTTGTCAAAGCTATTGTACCATAAATCTGATATCGACTCAAAAATGTCTACACAAAAGGTACTAAATCATTCGCGGGGGTACTACGGTACTTACCGGGGTGAAAAAGTATTGAAAAAGTACTATAGTACTGCATTTTCCATCCCTGCAGTTACTACGTACTCATCCGAACTTTCATTTCCAACAATGAAGAGATTAAAGACGTATCTTAGAAATTCGACTAGCGAGAATAGACTCAATGGATTGGTTCATCACCGAATAAATGTGCCGACTGAAGAAGTAATTGATTTATTTGCTGCCCAAAAAGCCCGTCGGCTCAATTTAATATTATAACAAGTATATACGGCCGTAAGTTCGGCCAGCCCGAAGCTTATGTACCCTCCATCATGGATTGCGTAGAAACTTCATCTAAACACTGCCATCCACAATCGAATTACATAAGTTGCGGTAACGCTTGCCGATGGCAAGGTATCTTAAAACCTCCTAACACCATCTTCTAAATTGTATGTAAGTCCATACGTGGTATATATTAAATCAAAAAAGATCGATCCAATACGTATATAATTCAGTTTGACAAAGTAGACATAAAATTTTTACAAAATTTTCTACAGAAATAAAATTTTAACAAAATTTTCTATAGAAGTAAAATTTTCACAAAATTTTCTATAGAAATAAAAATTTTGACAAAATTTTCTATAGAAAGAAAATTTTGACAAAAATATTTACAGAAATAAAATTTTAACAAAATTTTCTATAGAAATAAACTTTTGACAAAATTTTCTATACAAATAAAATCTTGGTAGATTATTTTTGGCTCGAGTGGCAACCATGATTATGAACCGAATAAAATTTGAACAAACTTTTCTATAGAAATAAAATTTTGACAAAATTTTCTATAGAAATAAAATTCTGAAAAATGATGAAAATTTTATTATGAACTGAATAAAATTTTAACAAAATTTTCTCTAGAAATAAACTTTTGACAAAATTTTCTATAGAAATAAAATTTGGTAGATTATTTTTGGCTCTAGTGGCAACCATGATTATGAACCGATATGGACCAATTTTTGTGTGATTGGACCAATTCTGGTATGGTTGTTAGCGACCATATACTAACACCACGTTCCTAATTTGAACCGGATCGGATGAATTTTGCTCCTCCAAGAGGCTCCGGAGGTCAAATCTGGAGAACGTTTTATATGGGGGCTATATATAATTATGGACCAATATGGACCAATTCTGCCACGGTTGTTAAAGATCATATACTAACACCATGTTCCAAACTACAACCGGATTGGATGAAATTTGCTTCTCTTGGAGACTTCGCAAGCCAAATCTGGGGATCGGCTATATATAATTATGGACCGATGTGGACCAATTTTTGCATGGTTGTTAGAGACCATATACCAATATCATGTACCAAATTTCAGGCGGATCGGATGAAATTTGCTTCTCTTTGAGGCTCCGCAACCCAAATCTGGGGAACGGTTTATATAGGCGCTGTATATAATTATGGACCGATGTGGACCAATTTTTGCACGGTTGTTAGAGACCATATACCAATACCATGTACCAAATTTCAGCCGGATCGGATGCAATTTGCTTCTCTTTGAGGCTTCGCAAGCCAAATCTGGAGATCGGTGTATATGGGGTCTATATATAACCAGTAAGGAAAGTCTAAAGTCGGGCGGGGCCGACTATATTATACCCTGCACCACTTTGTAGATCTAAATTTTCGATACCATATCACATCCGTCAAATGTGTTGGGGGCTATATATAAAGGTTTGTCCCATATACATACATTTAAATATCACTCGATCTGGAAGATTTTGGGAGACTTCTACAAAATCTATAGACTCAAAATTTAAGTCGGCTAATGCACTAGGGTGGAACACAATGTTAGTAAAAAAACCAGTAAGGAAAGTCTAAAGTCGGGCGGGGCCGACTATATTATACCCTGCACCACTTTGTAGATCTAAATTTTCGATACCATATCACATCCGTCAAATGTGTTGGGGGCTATATATAAAGGTTTGTCCCATATACATACATTTAAATATCACTCGATCTGGAAGAATTTGATAGACTTCTACAAAATCTATAGACTCAAAATTTAAGTCGGCTAATGCACTAGGGTGGAACACAATGTTAGTAAAAAAAATATGGGAAACGTTTAAATCTGAAGCAATTTTAAGGAAACTTCAAAAAAGTTTATTTATGATTTATCGTTCGATATATATGTATTAGAAGTTTAGGAAAATTAGAGTCATTTTTACAACCTTTCGACTAAGCAGTGGCGATTTTACAAGGAAAATGTTGGTATTTTGACCATTTTTGTCGAAATCAGAAAAACATATATATGGAAGCTATATCTAAATCTGAACCGATTTCAACCAAATTTGGCACGCATAGCAACAATGCTTATTCTCCTCCCTGTGCAAAATTTCAACTAAATCGGAGTTAAAAATTGGCCTCTGTGGACATATGAGTGTCAATCGGGCGAAAGCTATATATGGGAGATATATCTAAATCTGAACCGATTTCAACCACATTTGGCACGCATAGCAACAATGCTAATTTAACTCCCTGTACAAAATTTCAACTAAATCGGAGTTAAAAATTGGGCTCTGTGGACATATGAGTGTAAATCGGGCGAAAGCTATATATGGGAGATATATCTAAATCTGAACCGATTTCAACCAAATTTGGCACGCATAGCTACAATGCTAATTCTACTACCTGTGCAAAATTTCAACTAAATCGGAGTTAAAAATTGGCCTCAGTGGTCATATGAGTGTAAATCGGGCGAAAGCTATATATGGGAGATATATCTAAATCTGAACCGATTTCAACCAAATTTGGCACGTATAGCTACAATGCTAATTCTACTCCCTGTGCAAAATTTCAACTAAATAGGAGATAAAAATTGTCCTCTGTGGTCATATGAGTGTAAATCGGGCGAAAGCTATATATGGGAGCTATATCTAAATCTGAACCGATTTCAACCAAATTTGGCACGCGTAGTTATAATGCTAATTCTACTCCCTGTGCAAAATTTCAACTAAATCGGAGTTAAAAATTGGCCTCTGTGGTCATATGAGTGTAAATCGGGCGAAAGGTATATATGGGAGATATATCTAAATCTGAACCGATTTCAACCAAATTTGGCACGCATGGCTACAATGCTAATTCTACTCCCTGAGCAAAATTTCAACTAAATCGGAGTTAAAAATTGGCCTCTGTGGTCATATGAGTGTAAATCGGGCGAAAGCTATATATGGGAGCTATATCTAAATCTAAACTGATTTTGCTGATATTTTGCAAGTTTTTCGAGACTCATAAAATATTCGGATGTACGGAATTTGAGGAAGATCGGTTGATATACACGCCAATTATGACCAGATCGGTGAAAAATATATATGGTAGCTATATCTAAATCTGAACCGATTTTTTCCAAAATCAATAGGGATCGTCTTTGAGCCGAAACAGGACCCTATACCAAATTTTAGGACAATCGGACTAAAACTGCGAGCTGTACTTTGCACACAAAAATACATCAACAGACAGACAGACAGACGGACAGACAGACGGACAGACAGACGGACAGACAGACAGACTGACATCGCTAAATCGTCTCAGAATTTAATTCTAAGCCGATCCGTATACTAAAAGGTTGGTCTATGATTACTCCTTCTTGGCGTTACATACAAATGCACAAACTTATTATACCCTGTACCACAGTAGTGGTGAAGGGTATAATTATGGACCGATGTGGACCAATTTTTGCATGGTTGTTAGAGACCATATACCAACATCATATACCAAATTTCAGCCGGATCGGCTGAAATTTGCTTCTCTTTGAGGCTCCGCAAGCCAAATCTGGGGATCGGTTTATATGGGGGCTATATATAATTATGGACCGATGTGGACCAATTCTGCCACGGTTGTTAAAGATCATATACTAACACCATGTTCCAAATTACAACCGGATTGGATGAAATTTGCTTCTCTTGGAGACTTCGCAAGCCAAATCTGGGGATCGGTTTATATAGGCGCTGTATATAATTATGGACCGATGTGGACCAATTTTTGCATGGTTGGTAGAGACCACATACCAATATCATGTACCAAATTGCAGGCGGATCGGATGAAATTTGCTTCTCTTTGAGGCTCCGCAACCCAAATCTGGGGATCGGTTTATATGGGCGCTATATATAATTATGGACCGATGTGGACCAATTTTTGCACGGTTGTTAGAGACCATATACCAATACCATGTACCAAATTTCAGTCGGATCGGATGCAATTTGCTTCTCTTTGAGGCTTCGCAAGCCAAATCTGGAGATCGGTTTATATGGGGTTTTTATATAATTATAGACCGATGTGGACCAATTTTTGCATGATTGTTAGAGACCATATACCAACACCATATACCAAATTTCAGCCGGATCGGATGAAATATGCTTCTCTTAGAGGCTCCACAAGCCAAATCTGGGGATCGGTTTATATGGGGGCTATATATAATTAAGGACCGATATGGACCAATTTTTGCATGGTTGTTAGAGACCATATACCAACATCATGTACCAAATTTCAGCCGGATCGGATGAAATTTTCTTCTCTTTGAGGCTCGGAAAACCAAATCTGGGGATCGGTTTATATGGGGGCTATATATAATTATGGACCGATGTGGACCAATTTTTGCATGGTTGTTAGAGACCATATACCAACACTATATACCAAATTTTAGCCGGATCGGATGAAATATGCTTCTGTTAGAGGCTCCACAAGCCAAATCTGAGGGTCCCTTTATATGGGGGCTATACGTAAAAGTGGATGGCCCATTTTCAATACCATCCGACCTACATCGATAACAACTACTTGTGCCAAGTTTCAAGTCGATACCTTGTTTCGTTCGGAAGTTAGCGTGATTTCAACAGACGGACGGACATGCTTTGATCGACTCAGATTTTCACCACGACCCAGAATATATATACTTTATGGGGTCTTAGAGCAATATTTCGATGTGTTACAAACGGAATGACAAAGTTAATATACCCCCATCCTATCATGGAGGGTATAAAAAGTTCGATCCAATACGTATATAATTCAGTTTAACAAAGTAGACATAAAATTTTGACAAAAATTTCTACAGAAATAAAATTTTAACAAAATTTTCTAAAGAAATAAACTTTCGACAAAATTTTCTATAGAAATAAAATCTTGGTAGATTATTTTTGACTCGAGTGGCAACCATGATTATGAACCGAATAAAATTTGAACAAAATTTTCTATAGAAATAAAATTTTGACAAAATTTTCTATAGAAATAAAATTTTGACAATGATGAAAATTTTATTATGAACCGAATAAAATTTTAACAAAATTTTCTCAAGAAATAAAATTTTGACAAAATTTTCTATAGAAATAAAATTTTGACAAAATTTTCTATAGAAATAAAATTTGGTAGATTATTTTTGGCTCTAGTGGCAACCATGATTATGAACCGATATGGACCAATTTTTGTGTGATTGGACCTAGCCAAATCTGGAGATCGGTTTAGATGGGGTCTATATATAATTATGGACCGATGTGGACCAATTTTTGCATGGTTGTTAGAGACCATATACCAACACCATGTACCAAATTTCAGCCGGATCGGATGAAATTTTCTTCTCTTTGAGGCTCCGCAAGCCAAATCTGGGGATCGGTTTATATGGGGGCTATATATAATTATTTACCGATGTGAACCAGTTTTTGCATGGTTGTTAGAGACCATATACAAACACCATGTACCAAATTTCAGCCGGATCGGATGAAATTTGCTTCTCTTTTAGGCTCCGCAAGCCAAATCTGGGGATCGGTTTATATGGGGGCTATATATAATTATGGACCGATGTGGACCAGTTTTTGGACGGTTGTTAGAGACCATATACCAACACCATATACTAAATTTCAACCGGATCGCATGAAATATGCTTCTGTTAGAGGCTCCACAAGCTAAATCTGAGGATCCCTTTATATGGGGGCTATACGTAAAAGTGGACCGATATGGCCCATTTTCAATACCATCCGACCTACATCGATAACAACTACTTGTGCCAAGTTTCACAAGTTCGGAAGTTAGCGCGATTTCAACAGACGAACGGACGGTCGGACGGACATGCTTAGATCGACTCAGAATTTCACCACGACCCAGAATATATATACTTTATGGGGTCTTAGAGCAATATTTCGATGTGTTACAAACGGAATGACAAAGTTAATATACCCCCATCCTATGATGGAGGGTATAAAAATATTGTATACATACCTATGCATAAATAAAATTTTCTACACATGAGATTATATGAATATTTTTGTTTTAAGTTGAACTGCAGAAAATATTGCTGCTGTTCGCAATAGTATGGCTGAAGAGCCGTCCACCTCAACTCGTCGTCGTGCCCAACAATTGCACCTCTCACGCTCGTCGTTGATGAACATTATGCATAAAAACTTGCATTTACACGCTTACAAGGTCCAATTGACTCAAGAACTAAAGCCTCTTGACCATTCCAAACGTCGTGAATGGGCAGAATGGTTCCAAGAAATGGCAAAAGTGGATGATCAATTTTCGAAGAAAATCATCTTCAGTGATGAGGCACATTTTCACCTCAGTGGATTCGTCAATAAACAGAATTACCGCATTTGGGCGAATGAGAATCCAAGAGTGATTGTCGAAAAACCAATGCACCCACAAAGAGTGACTGTTTGGTGCGGTTTATGGGCTGGCGGCTTTATCGGGCCGTATTTTTTCCAAAATGAGGCCGGTCAGGGAGTTACTGTGAATGGTGTTCGCTACACACAAAGAAAATTTCACTAAAAGTCAGCCAACGAAACATTTTCTTTGATATAAGGAAACATTTTCATTAATACAATGAAAATATTCGTTGATAGTACGAAACGTTACGTTGATTTACAGAAAATTCGTTATATTAACGAAAACATTCATTGTATTTACTAATTTGTTTCATTGGCTGACTTTTAGCGACACATTTCGTTAATATAACGAAACTTTTTCTATTAGTGTATCGTGAGATGATAACGAACTTTTTATGGCCCGAATTGGATATGGATGTGGACGATATGTGGTTTCAGCAGGACGGTGCCACTTGCCACACAGCTAACGAAACAATGGCTCTTTTGCTCGACAAATTCAATGGCCGTGTTATCTCACGTAATGGCGATGTCAATTGGCCGCCAAGATCATGTGATTTGACACCGTTGGACTTTTCTCTTTGGGGTTATTTGAAAGAAAAGGTGTACGTCGATAAGCCAGCAACAATTCAAGAGCTAAAGGAAGAGATAATTCGGCACATTAACGGCATAGAACCTCCATTATGCCTCAGCGTCATCGAAAATTTGGACCATCGGATGGAGGTGTGCCACCGATGTCGCGGCGACCATTTGGCCGATATTTTGTTCCATACGTAATTGAGTAATACCAATATATAATAATAAAATAAAATTACAATAATTTCCTAAATAGTTTGTGTTTTATTCAAAATCGGCCCTTGACATTTAATTATGGACCGATGTGGACCAATTTTTGCATAGTTGTGAGATACCATATATCTTTGCTACTCCAAGAGGCTCCTCAAAGTATGAAATGAAATTTTGACGAAAAGAAATGAAATTTTGACATAATTTTCTATAGAAATGAAATTTGACAAAATTTCCTATAGAAATTAAATTTTTAAAAATTTCCTGCACAGAAAAAATATCATCAAAATATTTCCAATTAAAAAGTTGATTGAAGCTGAAAATTGTTTCAATAAATAAATTAATTGATACATTAAACTTTTTAATCAATATAGAAACATTAAGGTGATAAAGTCAATGATTGAATATTTCAAAATGTTTATACCCTGCGCCATACTGTGGAACAGGGTATTGTAAGTTAGTGCATATGTTTGCAACACCCAGAAGGAGGGTGGGCTCCTGAGTCGATATAGCCATGTCCGTCTGTCCGTGAACACATTTTTGGAATCAAAGTCTAGGTCGCAGTTTTAGTCCAATCGACTTCAAATTTGGCTCAAGTATGTGTTTTGGCTCAGAATAGAACCCTATTGATTTTGGAAGAAATCGGTTCAGATTTAGATATAGCTCCCATACATATCTTTCGCCCGATATGGGCTAATACGGTCCCAGAAGCCAGAGTTTTACCCCAATTTGGTTGAAATTTTACACTAGGATTACAATTAGTAGTGTAGTCAAGTGTGCCAAATTTTATTGAAATCGGTTCAGAGTTAGATATAGCTCCCATATATAGCTTTCGCCCGATTTACACTCATATGACCACAGAGGCCAATTTTTTGCTCCGATTTAGTTGATATTTTGCACAGAGAGTAGAATTAGCATTGTAGCTATGCGTGCCAAATTTGGTTGAAATATATATGTTTTTCTGAAAATGAAATGAAAAATGGTCAAAATACCAACATTTTCCTTGTAAAATCGCCACTGCTTAGTCGAAAAATTGTAAAAATGACTCTAATTTTCCTAAACTTCTAATACATATATATCGAGCGATAAATCATAAATAAACTTTTGCGAAGTATTTGGGACAAACCTTTATATATCCCCCACCACATTTGACGGATGTGATATTGGATTCGAAAATTTAGATCTACAAAGTGGTGCAGGGTATAATATAGTCGGCCCCGCCCGACTTTAGACTTTCCTTACTTGTTTTAACATAAAACAAGTATATACGGCCGTAAGTTCGGCCAGGCCGAAGCTTATGTACCCTCCATCATGGATTGCGTAGAAACTTCATCTAAACACTGCCATCCAGAATCGAATTACTTAAGTTGCGGTAACGCTTGCCGATGGCAAGGTATCTTAAAACCTCCTAACACCATCTTCTAAATTGTATGTAATTCCATACGTGGTATATATTAAATCAAAAAAGATCGATCCAATACGTATATAATTCAGTTTGACAAAGTAGATATAAAATTTTGACAAAATTTTCTACAGAATGAAAATATTAAAAAATTTTCTATGGAATTAAAATTTTCACAAAATTTTCTATAGAAATAAAAATTTTGACAAAATTTTCTATAGAAAGAAAATTTTGACAAAAATTTCTACAGAAATAAAATTGTTACAAAATTTTCTATAGAAATAAACGTTTGACAAAACTTTCTATAGAAATAAAATCTTGGTAGATTATTTTTGGTTCGGGTGGCAACTGTGATTATGAACCGAATAAAATTTTAACAAAATTTTCTATAGAAATAAAATTTTGACAAAATTTTCTATAGAAATAAAATTTTGACAATGATGAAAATTTTATTATGAACCGAATAAAATTTTAACAAAATTTTCTCTAGAAATAAAATTTTGACAGCATTTTCTATAGAAATAAAATTTTGGAAGATTATTTTTGGCTCTAGTGGCAACCATGATTATGAACCGATATGGACCAATTTTGGTATGGTTGTTAGCGACCATATACTAACACCACGTTCCTACTTTGAACCGGATCGGATGAATTTTGCTCCTCCAAGAGGCTCCGGAGGTCAAATCTGGAGAACGTTTTATATGGGGGCTATATATAATTATGGACCGATATGGACCATGTTCCAAATTACAACCGGATTGGATGAAATTTGCTTCTCTTGGAGACTTTGCAAGCCAAATCTGGGGATCGGTTTATATGGGGGCTATATATAATTATGAACCGATGTGGACCAATTTTTGCATGGTTGTTAGAGACCATATACCAACATCATGTACCAAATTTCAGCCGGATCGGATGAAATTTCCTTCTCTTTGAGGCTCCGCAACCCAAATCTGGGGATCGGTTTATATGGGCGCTATATATAATTATGGACCGATGTGGACCAATTTTTGCATGGTTGTTAGAGACCATATACCAACATCATGTACCAAATTTCAGCCGGATCGGATGAAATTTCCTTCTCTTTGAGGCTCCGCAAGCCAAATCTGGGGATCGGTTTATATGGGGGCTATATATAATTATGGACCGATGGGAACCAATTTTTGCATGGTTGTTAGAGACCATATACCAACATCATGTACCAAATTTCAGCCGGACCGGATGAAATTTCCTTCTCTTTGAGGCTCCGCAAGCCAAATCTGGGGATCGGTTTATATGGGGGCTATATATAATTATGGACCGATGGGAACCAATTTTTGCATGGTTGTTAGAGACCATATACCAACATCATGTACCAAATTTCAGCCGGATCGGATGAAATTTGCTTCTCTTTTAGGCTCCGCAAGCCAAATCTGGGGATCGGTTTATATGGGGGCTATATATATTTATGGACCGATGTGGACCAATTTTTGCATGGTTGTTAGAGACCATATACCAACACCATATACCAAATTTCAGCCGGATCGGATGAAATATGCTTCTGTTAGAGGCTCCACAAGCCAAATCTGGGGATCGGTTTATATGGGGGCTATATATAATTATGGACCGATGTGGACCAATTTTTGCATGGTTTTTAGAGACCATATACCAACACCATATACCAAATTTCAGCCGGATCGGATGAAATATGCTTCTTTTAGAGGCTCCACAAGCCAAATCTGAGGGTCCCTTTATATGGGGGCTATACGTAAAAGTGGACCGATATTGCCCATTTTCAATACCGTCCGACCTACATCGATAACAACTACTTGTGCCAAGTTTCAAGTCGATAGCTTGTTTCGTTCGGAAGTTAGCGTGATTTCAACAGACGGACGGACGGACGGACGGACATGCTTAGATCGACTCAGAATTTCACCACGACCCAGAATATATATACTTTATGGGGTCTTAGAGCAATATTTCGATGTGTTACAAACGGAATGACAAAGTTAATATACCCCCATCCTATGATGGAGGGTATAAAAATACAATAAAAATATCGTATTGATAGGATCACAACAAAATAAAACGATTAAAGGAATGGAATTACATTTAGGAAAATTGAACTCCGGAGCCTCTTGGAAGAGCAAATTTAATCCGATCCGGTTTAAATTTGGTACGTGGTGTAAGTATATGGTATCTAACAACCATGCAAAAATTGGTCCATATCGGTTCATAATTATATATAGCCCCCATATAAATCGATCCCCAGATTTGACCTCCGGAACCTCTTGGAGGAGCAAAATTCTTCCGATTCGGTTAAAATTTGGAACATTTCGCTAGTATATGGCCGCTAACAGCCATGCAAAAATTGGTCCATCTCGGTCTATAGTTATATAAAGCCAATGGCCAGTCACACAAAAATTGGTTCATATCGCCAAAAATAATCAAAATTTCTGTACAAAATTTTATCAAAATTTTATTTCTGTAGAACATTTTATCAAAATTTTATTTCTATAGATAATTTTGTCAAAATTTTATTTCTATAGAAAATTTTGTCAAAATATTATTTCTATAGAAAATTTTCTCAAAATTTTATTTCTTTACAAAATTTTGTAAAAATTTTATTTCTATAGAAAATTTTGTTAAAATTTTATTTCTATAGAAAATTTTGCCAAAATTTTATTTCTATAGAAAATTTTGTTAAAATTTTATTTCTATAGAAAATTTTGTTAAAATTTTATTTCTATAGAAAAATTTGTCAAAATTTTATTTCTATAGAAAATTATGTCAAAATTTTATTTCTATAGAAAATTTTGTCGAACTGAATTATATACGTCTTTAATCGTTTTTTGTTTTTGTTTTTGTTTAATATCCCTCGTATGGACTAACTTACAATTTAGAAGACTTTGTTAAGGATTTTTAAGATACCTTGCCATCGGCAAGTGTTACCGCAACCCAAGTAATTCGATTGTTGATGACAGTCTTTAGTCGAAGTTTCTACACAATCCATGGTGGAGGGTGCATATGATTCGGCCTGGCTGAACTTACGGCTGTATATACTTGTTTTAACTATTTGTTTGGGCAAATCTAGCGGTTTTGAGAAAGAATTCTGGCAACGCTGTTCCCAACCTAAACTAACCTCTAAGTGAGTCCGAAATGCCTAACCTAACTAACCCAATATTTTGTTCTCTGGAGACTATGTACAGTTGCAGTCTTAAAATTCATCAACATTTTTTCCCCTATTGTTTTTTTTTTTTGCCGGGTGTATGATACAGTTCCTTGGTTTGTATATAGTCTACCTCTTCATCATATAGGGTATACCATAGAGTGTTGTCACAATGTCCAATCTTCAGTCTTTTCTTTTGTTCATAAATTTATGACTATAGTCATAAGTGAGCAGACTCAAATGAGTATGCTTACCGCGATGCATATCTCGATAAATACAAGGAGCTCACACTAAGTCGTATTACATTTCATTGTTGTTCAATGATAAAAGATTTCCATTGCATTTGAGATGCCGCTGCATCTCGTTTTCGTTTTTTTTTTAGAACATCGTATAACGATGTTACATATCAGATGAAACATAAGCAAAAGGCCCAAAAAGAAAACTTTTAAATAAGGCTACACGCACAAAAATCTTTTCTCTCGAAGGAATTTTATTAAGCGGACGAGAAAGCAAATTGGACAGTTGTTAGCAAACGCTCACACTCCTATAACTTTTAATAAACGCTGAAGGTACTATTGGACATAGATTTTCCTGGAAATCAAAAAATTTAACCAATTACTAGCAATACAATAGAGACTGAACTCTCTAGCACCAGGTGCATATATATCAATTTTTCAGAACAAAGTGGACTTTAAAGTATCCCGTTGATTGCAACTATTTTCTGACAGGGATATCTTGTGATACGCAATGTTTTCATCGATAAAGCAAAATGAGCAAAAAGTGCAACATTTGAATTTTGTAAAGGATCCAGTTGATGCGTTGTCTTACTACAACCGGGGCACACGTACAACCCAGAACATCTAAGGACATCATAGATCTTTTATTGCTCAATCTGATTATAGCTAGAACCAATTTGTCCATTTAAGAACCTAGTGACCTTATAATAGGGAAAACCAACCAGGTGCGGCTCCAAATTTATAAACATAAATAAAAACGTCAACACCATAACTCTGAAAGTATCTATTTAATATATTTAAGTCTCGTATGTTCGTACCTGGTAAGTTTTCCCGTGTTGTGTCAAATTAAGCTTCACTTCCTTCAATTCTTTTAAGCTTCAGCTTTACAATCCTACTTCACCCCGAAAACCAAGTTTGGAGACGATGACAGCCTTTAAACTTATAAAGATACAGATTAACCCTCTGATGAGAAATAAGGTCCCTGAAGAATGTACTTATCTTTGTGTAATATTGTGTATAGCAAGATTTAAAGGCGAACTACCCAGGAAAAACTCTTATTACCAGGTATGAGTACACGTATTAGAGGTGTACACGTGAGTAATAGTTGACTCACGCTCACGCACACTCACGACGGAAAAATCTTACTCACGCGCGTAGGACTCACGCACACTCACGAAAAGAAATTTTGTACTCACGCACGAAAATGTCGTCACTCACGAAAAATATCGTGACTCTCGAAAAATGCCGTGACTCACGAATAGTTTTATGAGTAATTTACCTTAGCGACGTGTCTGAAATCATGACCATTATTCAAATCGAGAGCGTTATTACACTCTTAACATCCCTTGTATCACCAAAAATTGTAAATGAGTTTAAAGGTGGAATTACAAACCATGCGTTCAATGCGTCCGATGATTGAAGAGTTGAAATTTCTCTTTGAAATCAAAAACTCGAATAGTCTTCCGCAAACAGAAAAAAATCAACCCTTCCATCAACGCACGGATTGACGCATGGTGTGTAATTCAACCTTAACTCTTAAGCGTTTTATGTTGGTGAGAAAGATTATTTTCGTGAGCGTTATTCTTTACTCACGCACACTCACGAAGATATTGTTTTCGTGACTCACGCTCACGCACGAAATTTTGGTTTATTAATAACGCTCACGCACACACACTCAAAATAGGTAACAACTTCTTCGTACATACACAGAAAAAAATTTCACGAAAATTTTTCCAATTAAAATCTTAATTGAGCTTTAAAAAATATTCAATTAAAAATTTAATTAATTCAAAAAAAATTTTAATTGAAACAAAAATCAATCACACAAATTAATAGTATCAATTGATTTTTTAATTGGATCAATTAATTTTTCAATTGGCTGTCAATTAATTATACCCTTCACCACTACTGTGGTACAGGGTATAATAAGTTTGCGCATTTGTATGTAACGCCAAGAAATAATTGTCATAGACCCATCTTTTAGTATACCGATCGGCTTAGAATTAAATTCTGAGTCGTTTTAGCGATGTCCGTCTGTCTGTCTGTCTGTCCGTCTGTCTGTATATGTAATTTTGTGCACAAAGTACAGGTCGCAGTTTAAGTCCGATCGTCCTCAAATTTGACATAACGTCTTTCTTCGGGTAGAAGACAATCGCTATTGGTTTTGGAAAAAATCGGTTCAGATTTAGACATAGCTGCCATATATAGTTATCACCGATTTGATCATAATTCACGTATTTATGAAACGATGTTCTTCAAATTTTGTACATCTGAATGTTTTGTCAGTCCCGTAAAAACTGCCAAATATCAGCTAAATCAGTTCAGATTTATATATAGCTCCCATATATATCTTTCGTCCGATTTGGACTTATATGGCCCCAAAAGCGAGAGTTTTACCCTGATTTGCTTCAAATTTTGCACAACAAGTACGTTTAATAGTATCGTTCAATGTGCTTAATTTGGTTAAAATTGGTTCCGATTAAGATATAGCTCCCATATATATCTTTCGTCCGATTTGGATTTATATGGCCTCAAAAGCCAAAGTTTTGCCCTGAGTTGCTTGAAATTTTGCACAAGGAGTACGTTTGATAGTATCGTTAATTGTGCCAAATTTAGTTGAAATCGGTTCAGATTTAGATATAGCTCCCATATATATCTTTCGACCGATTTGGACTTATATGGCCCCAAAAGCCAGAGTTTTGCCCTGATTTGCTTCAAATTTTGCACAACAAGTACGTTTAATAGTATCGTTCAATGTGCTTAATTTGGTTACAATTGGTTCCGATTTAGATATAGCTCCCATATATATCTTTCGTCCGATTTGGATTTATATGGCCTCAAAAGCCAGAGTTTTACCCTGAGTTGCTTGAAATTTTGCACAAGGAGTACGTTTTATAGTATCGTTAATTGTGCAAAATTTAGTTGAAATCGGTTCAGATTTAGATATAGCTCCCATATATATCATTCGCCCGGTTTGGACTAATATGACCACAGAGGCCAAAGTTTACTACTGATTTTCGTGAAATTTTGCACAGAGAGTAGAGTTGGCTTTCTACCAATGCTTGGTAAATTTGATGGAAATCGGTTCAGGTTTAGATATAGCTCCCATATATATATCTTTCGTCCGATTTGCACTTATATGGCCTCAAAAGCCAGAGTTTTGTCCTGATTTGCTTAAAATTTTGCACAACGAGTACGTTTAATAGTATCGTTGATTGTGCCAAATTTAGTTGAAATCGGTTCAGATTTAGATATAGCTCCCCTTATCTTTCGTCCGATTTGAACTTATATGGCCTCAAAATCCAGGGTTTTGCCGTGATTTACTTCAAATTTCGCGCAAGGAGTGCGTTTAGTAGTATCGGTAATTGTGCCAAATTTGGTTGAAATCGGTTCAGATTTAGATATGGCTCCCATATATATCTTCCGTCCTATTTGCACTCATATGACCAGGGGGGCCAAAGTTATACTCCCGTTTACGTGAAATTTCGCATAGATAGCAGAATTATTATTCTAACTATACATGTCAAATTTAGTCAAAATCGGTTCAGATTATATATAGCTCCCATATATACGTACACCAGAGTTGGGGAAATATGGTAGACTGTTACACATTTTAGACCCATTTTCAATGGAAGTTTCCTCCAATTAACTGGATAGCGTTAGCCGATTTAAATTCTAATTATAAAGATTTTGTAGAAGTAAAAAAAATTGTCTCCTTTATATAGCTTCCAGCAAATGTGAAGTAGTTGAGATGTAACACAAATTTGGCCTACATAGGGGTGAAGGGTATCATATAGTCGGCCCCGCCCGACTTTAGACTTTACTTACTTGTTTTTTAATTGATACTATCATTTCTGTGATTGAAGACATTTCAATTAAAAAATTAATTGGATCAATTAATTTCGTGATTGAATCAGAAAAATTTTGTTTTTGTGTATATCAGTAGCAATACTTTTACACAGGCATGACATTGGAGGAAAGTACTTCGGTGCAAGCATACCGGCAGTCCAAAAATAAGTACTTCGTCGCAAGCATACCAGCTCTCCAAAAATAATTGATTTACCATAAATAGAATCAAAAAGAGCGAGTGAGTTGCCACTCTCATATCTACCCGCAAAACCTCTCATTACCCGGTAATCTTGTATGTAAGCCTATTTAAAAATTAATAACCACTTATTAATTGGCATCGCTCCGTATTACATTTACATACGCATGGCCTAGGAGGAAAGTACATCTCCCCAGGCATACTTTCGGCCATAAAATAAGTAGTGATTTTAGAGCATATAATCACCTAATATGTAATCACTTATTCGTAGATACACCAAAGTTTGCAAAATAGCCACTTATTGTCTCAGGCAACAAAATCTCGAAAATTTTTGTTTCTATCGCCGATTACAATGGATCAAAATATGGCGAGTAATGCTACTTGAATAGAAACGAATATTGTATAAATAAATAAAAAATCTAATAAATCATCTAAATAAGATTACACGCAAATTAATTTCACACTTAAAATAGAAATAAATGTAGGTTGTTTAAAGGAGTTGGATTCGTGAATTACGTTATAATATATCCAATAGTCAATTCACATTAGGTTCGAAATCTACTAAAAGTGGATTTTAAGTCCCTTTGTTATAAGGCAAATGGCATTTGAAATCTAGTTTAAGTGCATTTTGGAAGTGTAATGTGAATGAGGTATAAGAAAGCATTTATTTAAAACATAATATGATAATGGCATTAATTTAAAGCACAATTATTATGAAACATTTGTGATAAAAATTTCTTAACGGAAAAATGTTCAGAATTTACAACATTACATATTCTTTTTGATTTTTTAAGTAAATACTCAATTATGTGAATAATTATACCTAATGGTACTAACATTTATTCTATATTATTAAGTCATTAACATCCAACTGCATAAACATTTGAGAATAACAATGCGAAAATTACCGAGAAGTATTTATTTTTGTCATTACAAGTTAATCATTATAACTCACCGCAATGTAATGCAACGTGTAATGACAGCTGTACTCCTGGTAATGCCAATTGTAATGAGATGTGGTTACCTAGTTTTTGCTGGGTATATATAGATTTAATTCTCTCTTATAAGTTCGTTTCGTATTCTAGGTCTTTTACTCCTTTCTCTCCCTCGGTTTATATTTATGGTACAATTTGTACTTTGAAATTCTCTATGGCGCAGGGAGGAATCGAATTCAGGCCTGTTGTTTTGAAATCCAACACACTATACCCTACTCCACGGCATGGATTTATTCAATGATGTAATTTTACAATATAAATGATGTAATACACAACTTAAGATATTTTATTGGCATTATAAATTAATATGTTGCAATTTTTTTCTGAAATGTAATTTTCGCTACTATTAACGGTCTTCACAAACGCTGTAGAGGTTATTCTATTTAAAACAAGTAAGTAAAGTCTAAAGTCGGGCGGAGCCGACTGTATTATACCCTTCACCACTATGTAGACAAACATTTGTGTTACCATCTCAACTACTTAAAATTTGTTGGGAGCTATATAAAAATTTGGATTTCCAGATACAAATACTTGTAATGGAAACAATTTTTTGTACTTCTACAAAAACTATAGAATTAAAATTTAAATCGGCTAACGTCCTGGGATGAAACACAATGTTAGTAAAAAATATGGGAAATATGAAGCAAGAGAAATTTTAATGCAATTGTACAAAAGAGATTTATGATTTTTCAGGCGATACATATGTATTCGATATATAGGACAATTAGAGTAATATTTACAATTTTTGCTACTCAGCAGTGGCGATTTTACAAGGATATTGATTATATCTCGCCAAGATATGTGGTCAAGTGTGGGTTGTGATATATTATTTGGTCTAGTCGGGTGACTTGGAGCCTTATTTAAAACTCATCCGTTCTGGGGAAATTTTGGCATTGCAGCGTGTAGGATATGGCTAAGATATGGGGAAATCATCACAGAATTTTGTGTAAAGTGTGAGAATTTTGGCCATATTTGTATTCTCTGAGGAAACTATCCAGTCAATTGGAGGAAAATCCAATTGAAAATGGGTCTAAAATATGAAACAGTCTACCATATTTCCTCAGCTCTGGTGTACGTATATATGGGAGCTATATACAATTTGAACCAATTTTGACATGCATAGTTAGAATAATAAATCTGCTATCTATGCGAAATTTCACGTAAATGGGAGTATAACTTTGGCCCACCTGGTCATATGAGGGCAAATCGGACGGGAGATATATATGGGAGCCATATCTAAATCTGAACCGATTTCAACCAAATTTGCCACAATTACCTATAGTACTAAACATACTCCTTGTGCGAAATTTGAAGCAAATCACGGCAAAACCCTGACTATAGACCGATATGGACCAATTTTCCAAATTTGAACCGGATCGGATGAATTTTGCTGCTCCAAGAAGATCCGGAGGTCAAATCTGGAGAATGGTTTATATGGGGGCTATATATAATTATGGACCGATATGGGGGCTATATATAATTATGGACCGATATGGACCAATTCTGGCATGGTTGTTAGAGACCATATACTAACACCATGTTCCAAATTTCAACCGGATCGGATGAAATTTGCTTCTCTTAGAGGCTCCGCAAGCCAAATCTGGGGATCGGTTTATATGGGGGCTATATATAATTATGGACCGATGTGGACCAATTTTCGCATGGTTGTTTGATACCATATACTAACACCACGTACGTATATGGTCTCTCACAACTATGCAAAAATTGGTCCACATCGGTCCATAATTATATATAGCCCCCATATAAACCGATCCTCCGATTTGGCTTGCGGAGCCTCTAAGAGAAGCAAATTTCATCCGATCTGGCTGAAATTTGGTACATGGTTACACCATGGTCTCTAATAACCATGCAAACTTTGGTTCACATCGGTCCATAATTATATATAGCCCTCATATAAACCGAACCCCAGATTTGACCTCCGGAACCTCATGGATGAGCAAAATTCATCCGATTCGGTTGAAATTTGGTACGTGCTGTTAGTATATGGTCTCTGACAACCATGCAGGAATTGGTCCATACCGGTCTTAATTATATATAACCCCCATTTAAACCGATCCCCAGATTTGACCTCCGGAGCTATTGGAGGACCAAATTCATCCGACCCGGTTGAAATTTGGTACATTGCGCTGGTATATGGCCGCTAACAACCATGCCAAAATTGGTCCATATCGGCCTATAGTCGATCCCCAAAAATAATCTATCAAAATTTTATTACTATACAAAATTTTGTCAAAATTTTATTACCATACAAAATTTTGCAAAGATTTTATTTCTAAAGAAAATTTTGTCAAAAATTTATTTCTATATAAAATTTTGTCAAATTTTATTGCTATAGAAAATGTTGTCAAAATTTTATTTCTAAATATAGAAAGTTTTGTCAAAATTTTATTTCTATAGAAAATTTTGTCAAACTAAATTATTTACGTATTTAATCCGCCTTTTTTGTTTAATATATACCCCGTATGGACTAACTTACAATTGAGAACACGGTGTTAAGAAGCTTTAAGATACCTTGCCATCGGCAAGTGTTACCGCAACCCAAGTAATTCGATTGTGGATGACAGTCTTTAGTACAATTTTCTATGCAATCCATGGTGGAGGCTACATAAGATTCGGCCTGGCCGAACTTGCGGCCGTATAGACTTGTTTTTATACCCTCCACTATAGGAGTGGGGTATATTAACTTTGTCATTCCGTTTGTAACACATCGAAATATTGCTCTAAGACCCCATAAAGTATATATATTCTGGGTCGTGGTGAAATTCTGAGTCAATCTGAGCATGTCCGTCTGTTGAAATCACGATAACTTCCGAACGAAACAAGCTATCGACTTGAAACTTGGCACAAGTAGTTGTTATTAATGTAGGTCAGATGGTATTGCAAATGGGCCATATCGGTCCACTTTTACGTATAGCCCCAATATAAACGGACCCCCAAATTTGACTGGCGATTGCTCTAAAAGAAGCAAATTTCATCCGATCATGCTGAAATTTGGTACATGGTGTTAGTATATGGTCTCAAACAATCATGCAGAAATTGGTCCATATCGGTCCACTTTTACGTACAGCCCCCATATAAACGGACCCCCAAATTTGGCTTGCGATTGCGAAGCAAATTTCATCCGATCAGGCAGAAATTTGGTACATGGTGTTAGTATATGGTCTCAAAAAACCATGCAAAAATTGGTCCATATCGGTCCACTTTAACGTATAGCCCCCATATAAACAGACCCCCAAATTTAGCTTGCGATTGCTATAAGAGAAGCAATTTGGTACATGGTGTTGGTATATGTTCTCTAATGACCATGCAAAAATTGGTTCACATCGACCCATAATTATATATAGCCCCCATATAAGCCGATCCCCAGATTTGACCTCCGAAGCCTCTTAGAGGAGCAAAATTCATCCGATCCGGTTGAAATTTGGTACGTGGTGTTAGTATATGGTCTCTAACAACCATGCAAGAATTGGTCCATATTGGTCCATAATTATATAAAGCCCCCATATAAACCGATTCCCAGATTTGGTTTGCGGATCCTCTAAGAGAAGCGAATTTCAACCGATCCGGCTGAAATTTGGTACATGGTATTAGTATATAGTCTCTAACAGCCATTCAAAAATTTGTCCATATCAGTCCATAATTATATATAGCCCCCATATAAACCGATCCCCAGATTTGAACTCCGAAGCCTCTTGGAGGAGCAAAATTCATCCGATCCGGTTCAAATTTGCAACGTGGTGTTAGTATATGGCCGTTAATAGCCATGCCAAAATTGGTCCATATCGGTCTATAGTTATATATAGCCGATCCCCAATCACACAAAAATTGGTCCATATCGGTTCATAATCATGGTTGCCACTCGAGCCAAAAATAATCTACCAAAATTTTATTTCTATAGAAAATTTTGTCAAAATTTTATTCCTTTAGAAAATTTTGTCAAATTTTATTTCTATAGAAAATTTTGGCTAAATTTTATTTCTATAGAAAATGTTGTCAAAATTTTAATTCTATAGAGAATGTTGTCAAAATTTTAATTCTATAGAGAATGTTGTCAAAATTTTAAATCTTTAAATCAGAAAATTTTGTTAAAATCGTATTTCTATAGAAAATATTGTCCAAATTTTACTTCTATTGAAAATGTTGTCAAAATTTTATTTTTACAGAAAATTTTGTCAAACTTAATTATATACGTATTTAATCGGCCTTTTCAAGTTTAATATATACCACGTATGGACTACGTGTTATATATTACGGTATTAGGAAGTTTTAAGATACCTTGCCATCGGCAAGTGTTTCCGCAAGTAATTCGATTGTGGATGGCAGTGTTTAGAAGAAGTTTCTACGTACATAAGCTTCGGCCTGGCCGAACTTACGGCCGTATTTACTTGTTTTTTTTTTTATTTCCAATATTTAAAGAGCTCAAAAAATTAATAACATTCTGTAAAAACGAATTACAACAAAAAATTGTCCTATATGGGATTCGAACCTGGGTCCGAATTTGCCATTAGAAGTTAAATCGTGCATGCCTGAATATACTCTTTCAGATCATGAACGCATGGTTCTCCTTTTAAGTGTCTGTGTGTTGATTCACTTGGTTGAACGGACCGTTTTGGAACTTGAACGCCGCTCATGATTATTTTCAGGGGTGTAAAATTTCATACCTTCCAAAATAAAAATAAATATTTTCCCTGTGTAAAGAAAATAAAATGGTTGTTACAAGGAAAGATGGCATCATCACCATTGTCATAAATTGCCAACATAGGCAATGTGGAAAATACTCCCTTAACTTGGAAAAAATGGGGGAGCAACTATATTTTCTTTGTTAATTGTTTTTGCCACTAAATCTGCTGAATCAGCTTCCTTTGGGCGTAGAAAATCTTTTGGTAAACTGAAAATATACAATTAAAATGGAGAAAACTTAATTGGAGCGTATTGGATGCTGACCAACTTAATCACCATGGATGCTGACCAACTTAATCACCATGGCTATATTCATTGCTCTATTTTGAAACGACATCATAATTTCTTGATGTCGTTGAAATCTTAGACCATAAAGTCAAACAATATAATTGCAAATAATTTATAAAAAATATGTAGAAGAAGTTTTTGTGAGGATGGAACAATAAGTATTTAACCCCTACCTAATAAAAAAAGAGGTGTTTTGAAAGTTTGTGAACTTTTTATAAATTTTCTTTTTATATAAAAGATTTTCGGTATGATTTTTGTCTTGAATTTTACGCTTTGAACCGTTGTGAATTTTATTTCCATTCATCTATCTCTCTCTCTCCCATGGACTTTTATATGGATGAACAAGAATTCTTCTACTTATTTCATTGATCAATTCTTTGTTACCTCCATCAAGCATCATCATGACAACGTAGAGGTATCATAATTTCAACTGTCTGCCTGTCTCATTGGATCACCACAAATCAAATAAAATCCAAAAAATCATGATTTTCAGCAACATTAATGATCACGCCAATTAATTGCCTTGTTAGGGAGACGGGTATAGAAGTGGGACAAATGATTACTAAAGGCACGTGAGAATCAGATTTACAGTTAGAATCCATAACCTTAGGATAGAATCTAATTTAAAATCTAAGAAGAATTAGGTAAGACAGTAAGCTCATGCAGAATTTTATGATAGCCTCCAACATTGATCGTGGACAAGAGTAAACTTTCTTTTCAGATGAAAATGAAAAGTAATAAATAGCCAATAAATTAAAGAGACTGAATAATTGCATTGAACTTCTAAAACCTTCGACTAGGGGATTCATGGTATTTTCTTATTAGTTATTAATGGAGATCTCATAAGTGTAACTCCGAGGAAAAAATAACAAGCCAGACTGGCAAAAAATTATCTGTTAATATCCATCTTAAATGTTACGATGATTAGTTGGATAACTATCCTCCTCCGGAGTGGAGACAAGTCTCTGCTTTTGTCATCGGTTCAGTAGCACTTAGGGAAAAATTAAGGAAACGGTCTGAGGGCCGCATTAGTGACACCCATTTGGGAAGCTTCAGTGATAATGATTGACTATTTCCAGAAGACTCCAGAATAGTGCGTTGATTTGGCGACGAATTTTTACGAAATAACGGAATTGCGACCCAACGATTTTGACTTTAACTTCACTAAGAATGCAATCAATTGAAATTTAAAGACCTAAAATCTCTTCGCATTCTGCAACCTCAAAAGATCTACAGCCAGCTAAATCCATTAAACTCAATTTGAAACCTCTTGACCATGGTTGCCACAGTTGGTAGAATTTTACCAAAAATGGTAGATTTTTTACTGTTTGGTAGATTGGTATACGCAGAGAAGAAATATGATTGTCACAATCATATTCGAAGAGCAAAATAATATGATAGGAGCTATTTTTGGGGCGACTATAAAACATTTTCACCTGCAACCATGTTGGCTCAGTGAACATGGTTCTAAGAAAAATAAAATTGTCCTCATCTAAAATGACATTATATTGATAAAAAGAATTTTGTTTCCATTAAAAGACAATGGTCACGATCTAAAATGTTATGGTATTCGTCAAAAATGTTTTCCTTCAAGTTAAGATAACATTAAATGGTCACGAAAATAATGTATATGGTCTTTATGGCCATGTAATGGTTCTAGAAATATATATACGTAACCTATAAAAATACTTTTTTCTCTGCAAAAAAGTAATAAAAAATAGAATGGTCAGGTACATGGTTTTCCCGACCATGTAATGGTCTCAAATTCTATCATTTAAATAATAGAACATGTTTGCGGCATTTGAGAACCATTTAAATGCTTATTGCCAACATATATCTTTATACCCTCCACCATAGGATGGGGGTATATTAACTTTGTCATTCCGTTTATAACACATCGAAATATTGCTCTAAGACCCCATAAAGTATATATATTCTGGGTCGTGGTGAAATTTTGAGTCGATCTAAGCATGTCCGTCCGTCCGTCCGTCCGTCCGTCTGTCCGGCTGTCCGTCCGTCTGTGGAAATCACGCTAACTTCCGAACGAAACAAGCTATCGACTTGAAACTTGGCACAAGTAGTTGTTATTGATGTAGGTCGGATGGTATTGAAAATGGGCCATATCGGACCACGTTTACGTATAGCCCCCATATAAACCGATCCCCAAATTTGGCTTGGGGAGCCTCCCGGAGCAGCAAAATTCATCCGATCCGGTTGAAATTTGGTACGTGGTCTTAGTATACGGTCTCTAACAACCATTTAAAAATTGGTCCATATCGGTCCATAATTATATATAGCCCCCATATAAACCGATCCCCAGATTTGACCTCCGGAGCCTCTTGGAGGGGCAAAATTCATCCGATCCGATTGAAATTTGGTACCTGATGTTAGTATATGGTCTCTAACAACCATGCAAAAATTGGTCCATATCGGTCCATAATTATATATAGCCCCCATATAAACCGATCCCCAGATTTGACCTCCGGAGCCTCTTGGAGGGGCAAAATTCATCCGATCCGGTTGAAATTTGGTACCTGATGTTAGTTTACGGCCTCTAATAACCATGCAAAAATTGGTCCATATCGGTCCATAATTATATATAGCCCCCATATAAACCGATCCCCAGATTTGACCTCCGGAGCCTCTTGGAAGAGCAAAATTCATCCGATCCAGTTGAAATTTGGTACATGGTGTTAGTATATGGTCTCTAACAACCATGCAAAAATTGGTCCATATCGGTTCATAATTATATATAGTTCCCATATAAACCGTCCCCAGATTTGACGCCGGAACCTCTTGGAGGAGCAAAAGTCATCCGATACGGTTGAAATTTGGTACATTTTGTCAATATATGGCCTCTAACAGCCATGTAAAAATTGGTCCATATCGGTCTTTAGTTATATATAGCCGATGACTTATTACACAAAAATTGGTCCATATCGCCAAAAATAATCTACCAAAACTTTATTTCCATAGAATATTTTGTCAAATTTTATTACTATAGAAAGTTTTGTCAAAATTTCATTTCTATAGAAAGTTTTGTCAAAAGTTTATTTCTATACAAATGTTTGTCAAAATTTTATTTCCATAGAAAATTTTGTCAAAATTTTATTTCTATAGAAAATTTTGTAATCGACCAAAACTTTATTTCCATACAAAATTTTGTCAAATTTTATTACTATAGAAAGTTTTGTTAAAATTTCATTTCTATAGAAAGTTTTGTCAAAAGTTTATTTCTATAGAAATGTTTGTCAAAATTTTATTTCTATAGAAAATTTTGTAAAAAATTTATTTCTGTAGAAAATTTTGTCAACATTTTATTTCTATACAAAATTTTGTCAAAATTTTATTTCTATACAAAATTTTGTCAACATTTTATTTCTATAGAAATTTTTGTCAAAATTGTATTGCTATAGAAAATTTTGTCAACATTTTACTTCCATAGAAAATTTTGTCAACATTTTATTTCTATAGAAAATTTTGTCAAGTTTTTATTTCTATAGAAAATTTTGTCAAATTTTTATTTCTATAGAAAATTTTGTCAAAATTTTATTTCTATAGAAAATTTTGTCAAACTAGATTATATACGTATTTAATCGGCCTTTTTTTGTTTAATATATACCCCGTATGGGCTAACTTACAATTTAGAAGACAGTGTTAAAAAGTTTTACGATACCTTGCCATCGACAAGTGTTATCGCAACACAAGTAATTCGATTGTGGATGACAGCCTTTAGTAGAAGTTCCTACGCAATCCATGGTGGAGGGTACATAAGATTCGGCCTGGCCGAACTTACGGCCGTATATACTTGTTCTCCTCTCGAAAATTATTTTTGCAAAGACAAAATACATGGTTTTCGCGAAAATTACCTACTCCAGATAAGCATTAAATGGATGCGGCAACCATGTCCAAACATGTTTTTTCTGTGCGTGTAGAATACCTTTCCACTTAAGAGGTACTCCCCAAATTGTCGATAGAAATAACATTTTGATAAAAATTTCCAATGGAAATAAAATTTTGACAAAAATTTCCAATGGAAATAAAATTTTGACGAAATGTTCGATAGAAATAAAATTTTGATAAAATTTTCTATACAAAAAAGTTTAAAAAAATGTTCTAAAGAAATAAAATTTGGACAAAATTTTCTATAGAAATAAAATTTTAACAAAATTTTCTATAGAAATAAAATTTTAACAAACTTTTCTATAGAAATAAAATTTTGACAAAATTTTCTATAGAAATAAAATTTTGACAAAGTTTTCCATAGAAATAAAATTTTGACGAGTGGTAATAAAATTTTGACAAAAATTTCCAATGGAAATAAAATTTTGACAAAATTTTCTATAGAAATAAAATTTTGACAAAATTTTCTATATAAAAAAGTTTAACAAAATGTTCTAAAGAAATAAAATTTTTTTTGAGTGTTGTTGACCTATTTTATGTTTATTCTGATTATTAATTTTGTTCGGCTTGAGGTCATAGAAACAATCGATTATTGATTTGTTTTAATATTTATTTCCAATATTTCGGTTAGTGCCACTAACCATCTTCTGGGATTTTGTATCTACATAAAATAAAATTTGGACAAAATTTTCTATAGATATAACATTTTGACAAATTTTCTATAGAAATAACATGAAAAATGAAATAACATTTTGACAAAATTTTCTATAGAAATAATGCTATTGTATTGTAGTTGTAACAATCTTAGGGTCTGATCGACAATGTTACGTTCATGCAGAAATAAATTAAATTAAAATGTTGAAAAAAACTTTCTATAGAAATAACATTTTGAAAAAATTTATATAGCAATAAAGTTTTAACAACATTTTCTATAGAAATAAAATTTTGACAAAATTTTCTAAAGAAATAAAATTTTGACAACATTTTCTATAGAAATAAAATTTTGACAAATTTTTTATGGAAATAAAATTTGACAAATTTTTCTGTAGAAATAAAATTTTACCAAAATGTTCTATAGAAATAAACTTTTGACAACATTTTCTATAGAAATAAAATGAAAATGAAATAAAATTTTTACAACATTTTCTATAGAAGTAAAATTTTGACAACATTTTCTATAGAAATAAAATTTTGACAAAATTTTCTATATAAATAAAATTTTATATAGAAATAAAATTTTGACAAAATTTTCTAAAGAAATAAAATTTTGACAAGATTTTCTATAGAAATAAAATTTTAAGAAAATTTTCTATAGAAATAAAATTTTAAGAAAATTTTCTATAGAAATAAAAATTTAAGAAAATTTTCTATAGAAATAAAATTTTGACAAAATCTTCTATAGAAATAAAATTTTTACAAAATTTTCTATAGAAATAAAATTTTACTAAAATTTTCTATAGAACTAAAATGTTGACAAAATTTTCTATAGAAATAAAATGTTGACAAAATTTTCTATAGAAATAACATTTCAACAAAATTTTCTATAGAAATAAAATTTTTACAAAATTTTCTATTGAAATAAAATTTTACCAAAATTTTCTATAGAATTGAAATTTTAACAAAATTTTCCATAGAAATAACATTTTGACAAATTTTTCTATAGCAATAAAATTTTGACAAAATTTTCTATAGAAATAAAATTTTGTCAATTTTTCTATAGAATTAAAATAAAAAATGAAATAACATTTTGACAAAATTATCTATAGAAATAAAATTTTGACAAATTTTCTATAGAAATAAAATTTTGACAAAATGTACTATACAAATAATGGTATTGTATTGTGATTGTAACTATCTTAGGGTCTGATCAACTATGTTACGTTCATGCAGAAATAAATTCAATTAAAGTGTTGACAAAATTTTCTTTAGAAATATAATTTTCTAAAGAAAT
Organism: Haematobia irritans; assembly: GCF_050003625.1. Taxonomy (NCBI): domain Eukaryota; kingdom Metazoa; phylum Arthropoda; class Insecta; order Diptera; family Muscidae; genus Haematobia; species Haematobia irritans. The sequence continues at coordinate 46,575,277 of NC_134400.1, forward strand.
AAAATTTTGATAAAATTTTCTATAGAAATAAAATTTTAACAAAATATTAAAGAAATAAAATTTTGTCAAAAATCATCTTTAAAAATTTTAGTTCTAGTTTTAGGTCATACTATCATAGTCCACTGGCAATATGATCTCCCTGGTTGTAGATGTAGAAATTTTGCATTGTTGGTGCCAGCTAAAAGTATTTAAATCCTCGTTACATTTATAACTCAAGGGATCTTTATACACTCAAAAATTTCGTGATACGCTTTCTAGAGACATTGCTGTATATTCAGGAGTGCCGCAGGGAATTCACATTGGACCGATTCTTTTCAACCTGTTTATAAATGATTTACCAGAATCAATATTTCGGTGCAACGTTTTAATGTACGCAGATGATGTTAAGATTTTTCATTCTTTTAACGACCATACTTGTCAAACTATTTTACAAGAAGATCTAGACAGATTATTTCAGTGCTGCAAGGTGAATCTGATGGAGCTGAACATATCGAAATGTAACCATATGTCATTTTTCAGAATAAAACTGTTGCACTCATGCTATGTCTTGAACGATCGTGAACTTGAATCTGTTAATCCTATACTATACCTTGGAGTCACATTGGACCCACGATTGGATTTTCGACGACATATCTCCTTAACCATTAACAAAGCATATGGAACTCTTGGCTTCATCAAAAGGTGGAGCAAGGAGTTCTCTGATCCGGTTGTAACAAAACTGTTATATATTTCGTTTGTGCGCTGTATACTTGAATATGCATCTGTAATTTGGGATCCTGTTTATGCGATACACTCCAATTCAATAGAATCGGTTCAGAAACAATTTCTTTTGTTCTGTCTTCGCAGATATGGGTGGAATTCTAGTAACCTTCCCAGTTATGTATACAGGCTGAATATAATCAAACTCCCAACTTTAAAGAATCGTCACGAAACTACCAGCTGCTCAAAATCCCTTGTTCTAGGTCAAATTATGAGAATAATAACCCAATACTTCGCCTGTTCTCCCAATTCAATAAGTATTTCTTCTTACTGGACCTATCTGAAGATCATACCACACTTAAGCGTAAAATAATACTATTTTTAAATGCATAATGTTATTTGTAAATATGTATTTATAGAATTAGTCTGTAAGGATTATTTAATCTATAGACTTAATAAAAAAAAATAAATTGTCGGAGTGATTATAATATATTAAATAAACTTCTAAAATAAAATAATGAATAATTTCTTTCGAAGAAACTTTTTTTCATAATAGCCATAAATTTTGATCAAAAACTGCAAAATAAGATTGGTAGTTTATTGATTTTATTTGGTAGTTTTTTGGTAAAAGTTTCTTCAAATTTTGGTAAGTTATTTTTCGCTTGAATGGCAACGTTGAAATTGAAGCCGTCTATTCTTTTCGAATAGTTCGTATTTTCTAATTATGATAATACGAATGTTTCCAAGGAACTACAACATAAGTCATCCGCTTTACTAAGCTCAAAATTCGGTATTTCAATAAATAATGACCAACATATTACTCACGCCCCCTCCATTCTTATGGTGGATGGTATGTAACGAAAATGGAAATACAACATTCGGTTTCAGCCACAAATCGATGGCATAAAGCAAACAATTCATTTTTCACTGACAATTACTACAATTGCATTGCAGTACTCCATTATGTTCCACACCATCTGTCCTCATTTCTTGGTGGATTTTTATATTTGCAGTTCTTCGTTTGCGAAGACCAGCATTCACAAAACTAATACTAGCTTTGAAATCGTCTTATAATCCGGAATATTACAAAGACATCCTAAGTGTTACACAACAAACTAACATTGAATAGACACTATAAAAATGCAGCTAAAGCACATTGGGAACGAAATTCGGAATTTGCAATAGTCGAATACTATCGCATTTCTAGAAAAATCTAATCTAGAAATATTAATTAATCGCTTTGAAGAGAAAGAGAAGCTCGTGAAGTGAGGCGAGTGACTGGCTGACTGACATTTTGAATATTCATCCTGAAATGCTAGGTTCAAGAGAAAAAGGTAACAGTGTAACAGTTTAATTCCTATAGTTCATGTAGAACCTGATTCGGATGGTTCATTCGTAAGGATCACTGACTCGCGCTAGGGGTGCTTCTTAGATGGCATTGAGTGGAAACCTGGGTTTCCACCTACCTATATATAGGGTTTTCCATTCTGTCCAACCGACGGCCGGAAGAGGACGCCATATTGACATGTATGTGGCCAGGATCGTCTCATTGTCAAGGAACCTCCGTTTTACAACCGAGTCCAAACAGCGTTTTACATTATGCTTAGAGAAGCTTAAATACACTCAGGAATATGTCCAACGTTACTGTGAGGGGATAACCCACTGCGGAAAAAAAATTTTGGTGTTCGGTCGAAACTGAGATTGAGCACATGACATGATAACCATTGCACCATGTTGGTTCACGTCTCCTAGTGTTTACACCATGTTCTTGAGGACTTGCGCTAGGGGTGCTTCTCAGATGGCATTGAGTGGAAACCTAGGTTTCCACCTACCTATATATAGGGTTTTCCATTCTGTCCAACCGACGGCCGGAAGAGGACGCCATATTGACATGTATGTGGCCAGGATCGTCTCATTGTCAAGGAACCCCCGTTTTACAACCGAGTCCAAACAGCGTTTTACATTATGCTTAGAGAAGCTTAAATACACTCAGGAATATGTCCAACGTTACTGTGAGGGGATAACCCACTGCGGAAAAAAAATTTTGGTGTTCGGTCGAAACTGAGATTGAGCACATGACATGATAACCATTGCACCATGTTGGTTCACGTCTCCTAGTGTTTACACCATGTTCTTGAGGACTCGCTCTAGGGGTGCTTCTCAGATGGCATTGAGTGGAAACCTGGGTTTCCACCTACCTATATATAGGGTTTTCCATTGGGTCCAACCGACGGCTGGAAGAAGACGCCATATTGACATGTATGTGGCCAGGATCGTCTCATTGTCAGGGAACCTCCGTTTTACAACCGAGTCCAAACAGCGTTTTACATTATGCTTAGAGAAGCTTAAATACACTCAGGAATATATCCAACGTTACTGTGAGGGGATAACCCACTGCGGAAAAAAACTTTTTGGTCTTCGGTCGAATCTGAGATTGAGTACATGACATGCTAACCATTGCACCATGGTGGTTCACGTCTCCTAGTGTTTACACCATGTTCTTGAGAACCAGATACGCATGCATGCTATAGAAGAGCAGGTTGTTTCATTTGTACCCTTTTGTTATTCTCGGAACTGTGTGTCCTTGCCAAATTTAATGTCAGATCAGTAGGAAGATGGGTTTATATGTAGGTGCTATATCACAAAATTGTCCTGTATGGCCCATCTTCGAACTCAACATGCCTGCCAAAAAATTTAGAACCTTAGGTTATACTGCTATATTGTTTTAAAATCGATATTTTAATATGTTAAAAATGGGCAATACAATTGATCTATTTATTCGGCCATATTCTAGTAAATCCTACTTTTTACATCCAAAAAAGCAATTAATTTAGACCAATGACCTTCAGCTACACCATCCAATATATCTATAATTTTTCTTTGTGATAAGTACTCCTTTTGGAAGCAACGAATCCTAAACTCTCGTAGAGCGCGGCAAGATCCAAGGAAATGAAACAAAGTTTCGCTCTGGTTCTGGTTACACAGCGTGCACAATTTCTCATTTTCCTCGGCATTAAATTTGCATGAATTCAGATTTAGTAAGTCACATCGTGCCCTAAATATTAAGCTTATTTCATTTATTTTGATGAAATCAGTAAAGTAATATTTTCCTCTTGCACTATTTAAATATTTGTAAATCCTGGAAATACTTTGCGATTTGCGGTCAAGATAATATTGGAAGACTTCTATTTTTTTGCATCTTAAAACTTCTTCATTAAACAGCTCCCATTCATTTCTATTTTCTGCCGGCCACGATAAATTTAGATTGTGGGTAATTGTTTTGAGATTCGAAACCCAAAATACCTCCTCCTGTAGCACGAGCATAGTCAGAATTTTTTGCATACGTTGATCGTTATATTCAAACATGATTTTTTTAATATATTCCAAGTGAAGACCTAAAGTATAAAGGTGACTGTTCTCTAGAGCAGTTTCTAGCATCAACACATAATTTGGTGTAAAGCTTGGTAACCCAGCAAAAAAAGCGTCGCCAAAAAAGTAATGAAAATGTTCTTTTTGGATCCGGAAGTGGTGCAAAATTGGCGCAGAAGCGATGAATTTAACATGGACTTGTCATAGGACGGAAGTCTTCCATTTCAACAGCCGTTGCACTGAATTTGCATCACTTCTTTAGGTGTGATCCGAATTCAATGTTTTGGATGTTAATTAAAAGATTCTGTGATATTTTGTCAAATAAATAATTTTTATAATTTTTTATAATTTGTAATGGATTCTAACACTTGTCGGAAACGTTTGACTTCAAATATTTTCAAAAATTCACAATTTTTTCAGATTGAATTTAGGATTTTTTTCGACCAAATTTAAATGATTTGTACCATTTTATGAATTCTTACTCTGTTTTTAAACGATTTAAAACAAAAAATTATCCATTAAAAGTACGAAAAAAACGAAGTTATAAAAAATGAATTAAAAGAAAACCCTGGGCAGTTAAAATAAAGAACATCATTGGGAGTGCATCTCCTGGAAGTGCTTCTAAAGTTGTGCCTTGAGAAGAACTTCCAAATTTTTTTGCTGGGAATTTAAGGATTTTTTTCAAGAAGTAACGCTCCAGATTGTCCACTTCTTCAAAAGAGGAAAATCCCCAATCCTGGACAGCGTAAGATTGTATTGCCCGGCAGACTGCTTGATACACATTCCATTTTTTGCGAATACTAATTTCCTTATTGCCAACTAGGTTAGCCCACGTACTGTTTAGTGCTGTTTTCGATTGGATCGTCCTTTTTATTACATGTTTTCCAAATAACATTTTGGGAGTGATGGTAACGCCAAGATATTTGTATTCGTTTGTTAATTTGATCATTTTCCCTTTATAATAGAGGTGTGCACGTGACACGAAATTGTCGTGACTCACGAACATTTTCGTGATTCGTGCGTGAGTCGTGAGTCACGCTCATGACAACAGCGTGAGTGTGCGTGAGCGTGATTAACAAACCAAAATGTCGTGCGTGAGCGTGAGTCACGAAAATAATATCTTCGTGAGTGTGCGTGAGTAAAGAATTACACTCACGAAAATATTCCTGCTCTCCAACATAAAACGCTTAAGAGTTAAATTCAATTAAAATTTTAGTGACACCTGGGATGTTAAGAGTTTAATAGCAATCTCGATTTTAATAATGCTCATGTTTTCAGACACTTCGGTAAGGTAAATTAATCATAAAATTATTCGTGAGTCACGATATTTTTCGTGAGTCACGATATTTTTCGTGAGTCACGGTATTTTTCATGAGTCACGACGTTTTCGTGCGTGAGTGTGCGTGAGTACAAATTTTCTTTTCGTGAGTGTGCGTGAGCGTGAGTCCTACAAAAAAATATCGTGCGTGAGTGTGCGTGAGTATGATTTTTCATTCGTGAGTGTGCGTGAGCGTGAGTAAACTATTACTCACGTGCACACCTCTACTTTATAATACCAAACATCCTCTCTACTCAGTCGTCCGCCTTTACGGAATACCATTATTTCTGACTTGTCCATATTAACATGTAAATTCCACACATCACAATAACTTTCTAGTCTTGATATCATAAACCGCATCGTATCAGGGTCTTCTGCCAGTATTACAATATCATCGGCGTAGAGAAGTAGTCGAATATTTGAGTCATGTACATTAATACCCATAAGCGTAGGAAGGCCTCTGGGAAGGGGGCTTAGAACCCCCCAGAAAAATTTTAGCCCCCCCCAGAATTTGAAACTCTATTTATGATTTTCCATTTTTCAATAAATGTCAATAGTTTTTTTTTAATTTTTATAAAAATTAAACAAGTATATACAATCGCACAAAGTTCCGCTAAAGACTTTCATGAACAATCGAATTACTTGGGTTGTGGTAGCAGTTGCCGATGGCAATGTTTGAAATCAGATATTTATGAAATAAAGCTGTGGTTGAACTTATGATTGATTTAGTTTAGTCAATTTAATTAAAAAAATAGTAATTGATATTAAAACTATTCTTTCACAAATTAATATCTTAATAATGCTGCGAAAAAGCGTTGTCAAAAAGTAGTGAAAATGTTCTTTTTGGGTCTAGAAGTGGTGCAAAATTGGCGGAGAAGCAATGAATGTAATATGAGCTTGTCATAGGACAAATGTCCACCGTTTCAACAGCCGTTGCAATGAATTTGCATCACTTCTTAAGGTGAGATCCGAATTCAGTGTTTTGAATGTGAATAAAAAAAATTTGTGATATTTTCCCAAATAAATAATTTTTATATTGTTTTTATGATTTTTAATGCATTCTGACGCTTGCTTGAAACGTTTTTCCTCGAATAATTTCCAAAATTATCAATTTTTCTATAATGGATTTAGCAGTTTTGTGGCAAAATTTGAATAATTTGTACGAATTTATTTATTCGTACTCTTTTTTTTTTAACTATTTGAAAAAAAAGAAAACAAAAAATTACACATTAAAATATGAAAAAAATGAAGTTAAAAAATTCCTGTGTAGTTAAAATAATTGAGGACATTTTTGGAAGAACTTTTAAAGTTATGCCTCTAGAACAACTCACAATTTTTTTGCTGGGGAAAGTGTGGAACTACTTTTAGTTGCTTTATTATAAATTAATTGTCGAGTTATTTTGATGTCTAATTTTTTATTCAATTTTATGAAATAAAACATTAATTGAACCTATAAGTTCAGTCTATAAATGTTTAGCTAGGGGGGCTACAGCCCCCCCTAGGAAAATTGTCTAGCTACGCTAATGTTAATACCACCTTATATGTGTTCTTCGAGGTCGTTGATGTACAACGAAAAGAGGATTGGGGACAGTAAGCATCCCTGTTTAACTCCAGAGTATGATTGAAAATAGTCAGAGAGATCTTCGCCAGTCCAGATTGCGTATTCCGTTGAGTTGTACATATTTTCTATGAGCTTTGCAAGTTTATTCGATATTCCAATTTGATATAATTTATATATATTGTCAAAAGCTCCTTTGAAATCTACAAAGAAAGCGTATGTTTTCTTGTGTTGTTTGAATCTCAGGTTCACGATTGACACTAAATTGTATATGTTATCAACCGTTGAGTAACCTTTCCGAAAACCCGCTTGACATTCTGTTATAATTTTATGGTAATCTGCCCAGTGCCATATTCTCTCATTCAAAATTCCCATCATAATTTTAGCTAAACAGTTCATGAAAGCTATACCTCTATAATTTTGTGGCTGTGAAATGTCTCCTTTCTTGTGTATAGGAAATATAATAGTTTTGTCGAATTTACAGTCTATTTCTCCAGTATTTAAGATTTTGTTGTACCGCTTTAGCAGTTGTGCGTGAAAACTGGCTGTGCCATAGACTATATGTTCGTATGGTATGCGATCTTCGCCTGGTGCTTTATTATACCCTCCATCATAGGATGGGGGTATATTAACTTTGTCATTCCGTTTGTAACACATCGAAATATTGCTCTAAGACCCCATAAAGTATATATATTCTGGGTCGTGGTGAAAATCTGAGTCGATCTAGGCATGTCCGTCCGTCTGTTGAAATCACGATAACTTCCGAACGAAACAAGCTATCGACTTGAAACTTAGCACAAGTAGTTGTTATTGATGTAGGTCAGATGGTATTGAAAATGAGCCATATCGGTCCACTTTTACGTATAGCCCCCATATAAAGGGACCCTCAGATTTGGCTTGTGGAGCCTCTAACAGAAGCATATTTCATCCGATCCGGCTGAAATTTGGTATATGGTGTTGGTATATGGTCTCTAACAACCATGCAAAAATTGGACCACATCGGTCCATAATTATATAGCCCCCATATAAACCGATACCCAGATTTGGCTTGCGGAGCCTCTAAGAGATGCAAATTTCATCCGATCCGGCTGAAATTTGGTACATGATGTTGGTATATGGTCTCTAACAACCATGCAAAAATTGGTCCATATCGGTCCTTAATTATATATAGCCCCCATATAAACCGATCCCCAGATTTGGCTTGTGGAGCCTCTAAGAGAAGCATATTTCATCCGATCCGGCTGAAATTTGGTACATGATGTTGGTATATGGTCTCTAACAATCATGCAAAAATTGGTCCACATCGGTCAATAATTATATATAGCCCCCATATAAACCGATCCCCAGATTTGGCTTGCGGAGCCTCAAAGAGAAGCAAATTTCATCCGATCCGGCTGAAATTTGGTACATGATGTTGGTATATAGTATCTAACAACCATGCAAAAATTGGTCCACATCGGTCCATAGTTATATATAGACCCCACATAAACCGATCTCCAGATGTGGCTTGCGAAGCCTCAAAGAGAAGCAAATTGCATCCGATCCGGCTGAAATTTGGTACATGGTATTGGTATATGGTCTCTAACAACCGTGTAAAAATTGGTCCACATCGGCCCTTAATTATATATAGCGCCCATATAAACCGATCCCCAGATTTGGCTTGCGAAGTCTCCAATAGAAGCAAATTTCATCCAATCCGGTTGTAATTTGGAATATGGTGTTAGTATATGATCTTTAACAACCGTGCCAGAATTGGTCCATATCGGTCCATAATTATATATAGCCCCCACATAAAACTTTATCCAGATTTGACCTCCGGAACCTCTTGGAAGAGCAAAATTCATCCGATCCGGTTCAAATTAGGAACGTGGTGTTAGTATATTGTCGCTAACAACCATACCAAAATTGGTCCAATCACACAAAAATTGGTCCATATCGGTTTATAATCATACTTGCCACTAGAGGCAAAAATAATCTACCAAAATTTTATTTCTATAGAAAATGTTGTCAAAATTTTATTTCTATAGAAAATGTTGTCAAAATTTTATTTCTATAGAAAATTTTGTTCAAATTTTATTCGGTTCATAATCATGGTTGCCACTCGAGCCAAAAATAATCTACCAAGATTTTATTTCTATAGAAAATTTTGTCAAAAGTTTATTTCTATAGAAAATTTTGTTAAAATTTTATTTCTGTAGAAATTTTTGTCATTTCTTTCATTCTATAGAAAATTTTGTCAAAATTTTTATTTCTATAGAAAATTTTGTGAAAATTTTATTTCTATAGAAAATTTTGTTAAAATTATATTTCTGTAGAAAATTTTGTTAAAATTTTATGTCTACTTTGTCAAACTGAAGTACATACGTATTGGATCGATCTTTTTTGATTTAATATATACCACGTATGGACTTACATACAATTTAGAAGATGGTGTTTTAAAATACCTTGCCATCGGCAAGCGTTACCGCAACTTAAGTAATTCGATTGTGGATGGCAGTGTTTAGAAGAAGTTTCTACGCAATCCACGATGGAGGATACATAAGCTTCGGCCTGGCCGAACTTACGGCCGTATATACTTGTTCCTTTTTAATTTGTTTAGAACATTTATCAATTCCGAAAGGCTTATATCGCAATCCAATATGGGGTCTGTCCGAAAGTTAGGGGCATAAACGATTTCTACTATTCTCCTTGTGGGATTTAGAAGGCTTTCGAAATAGTTTTTGAAGTCGGTGGATGATATGTTGGAGCTAATTTGGAATGTTTGGTTTCTTATTTCTCTCGCAACTTTCCACCATTGCTTGGAATCACAAACGCTATTTATTTTCTCGAGAAGCAGATCCTCGTATTCTTTTTTGTTAGACCTACAAATCGATTTATAATTTTTGAAAGCGTTTATATATTATTCTTTCGAGTCTGTGGTGTTTGCCAGTTTATATTTTTTTCAATAATTGAAACATTTTGTTTCTAGCGTTAAAGCATTGCAAGGTATACCATTTCTGTTTAGGTTGAAAAGGCGTTTTGTATGACTTTTGTTTCTTAGACGAGTCTGTAATAACATTAGCAAGATCGTCCAGGGTGATTTTCAGCCTCTCGGATAACATGTTCGACATATTCTCATTTAGTTTCATTTGATATCTTTCTTTATCCGCATCTTTCCAATAAAGTTTTGGTAATAGTTTTAGACCATCTTCAGTTCCATGTTCAGTAGGTATACTAAGTAATAATTTATGAAATGTCACCCATATACGAGGCCATTCAAAGTAAATACACTTTGAATGGCCTGAAATCCATTACTTCGTTTTTCGTTGTTCGATTAAAAACCCTAATGGAATCTAATTTGTCGAAATATTTCTTTAGTTACTAAGATAGGAAGTGTTTTCAGTTTGTTTCGCCAGAGTCAAGTCGAGCAAAATATCTACGACTCCGGCTCCGACTCCAGCAAAATCTTCAGACTCCGACACCAAGACTCCGGCTCCGACTCCAGCGAAATCTTCAGACTCCGACTCCGGCTCCGGATCCACAGCCCAGGTCATGGGTTCAATCCCAGTTTCGACCAAACACCAAAAAGTTTTTCAGCGGCGTATTATCCCCCTCAGTGATCCTGGTGACATTTTTGAGTGTTTCAAAGCTCGTCTAAGTCGTTTCACAGCAATGTGAAAAGCAGTTTGGACTATATAAAAAGTAGATCTATCTATAAAAAGTAGATCCATTGTCAATGAGCTAAAAACAGAATCGGGCAGCACTCAGTGATATGAGAGACTGCGGTATAACAATGGACTGAATAGTCTAAGTGGGCCTGGAATATCGGACAGCCACTATGCGTAAACTAAGTCCAGTGTCCTGGCCAATATAACTCTGAGGTTTTTTGCTGTCTAAGCCTTTCTTAAATATAGAACTTAACCATTGTAACTCTAAGATATTTTGCATATTCAAGAATATTTGTGCCATCTAAGGGGATGAGCATATTTGAGTTGCCGCCTTGCACACAATGTATCATGGACTCAATCGCAGTTTCTACCATTAGTTCTGCTACTGTACGATTTATTTATTCTTCTTCCATTTCCCGGTCACCCGCAGGGACTCTCTGTAAGATATCTCTAAATCTTATTGAGAATTTTTCCCTGAACGCCATACTGTATCTTACCCCAGTGTGTCTAAAATTGTCATCTCATCGTGAAAAGTTTTCCCCCACAGTGACGAAAAAGATGATGCGCTAACCCAAAACCTAGAAATGATGAGGTAATCACAGCTTCACATTTATGGATACGTGAGCCAACATAAAACCACAGCTGTTCATAAATCTATCGAAAGCGACTACCCATCTATGTCATAGAGTGCATCCTCTCACCACATGAAGAGGAAGCAACAGAAGATTTTGGAAACTGGATGTTCAACACTATGGAGGTAACTGCCATGCAAGATTGCAAATTTGATGAGCATATTACCATACCAATGATGGCATATTTCATGACATTATTTGAGAAGCATGCTTAGTTGTAGTGAGCTTAACGCTTATATATATTTTTTTTTTTGCGGGGATGCCGGGGAATCTGAACTATAGAAAACCAACCTAAAAAGACAAGCTCATAATGACAGAAAAAACCTCGAAATAATTTATTTTTAAATGTCAGACACGCAATGATCATTTCGAAGTTCGCAAGAGAGACGCGAACCAAACAAATATCTGCTTTTCATCTAATCCAGCAGCAGCAGACAATGTTGCCTGTCTTATTCCGAAGCTTAAAGAAACTCTGACAAAAAAAGAAAAATCCAAACTCTAATGCACTGAGAAGAATAACAAAATGACTGCTGAAAAATCGTTGTTTGAAAATTGTTGCAGGAATCATTTAAAGTTCGCTATTTTCTCACTATTTTCTATTTTCTCACTCATTTCCGTTTCCTTCAAATTTTTTAAATAAATAAATTACGCTTTAACGTAATATTTTACTTTTCTCCACGTGTATAAATAGTCCAAAAAATGTAAATGCAACCATTCAAAACATTCGAAGCTTGCGATTTAATGCAGAGCTTAATTGCCTGCTGAATTTTGAAAAAATATTGAAAAGTGAATTTCTTATTGCCAATGTATACGGCACACTACCACCGATTAGCTACAAAAGCGGCGGCGCCACAAATATTCAATGGGCTTAGTTGTTTTGGTGTAATATCGGCACTCCTTTTTGGTTGTAAATGTACCGTTTGACATTTCCCAATGATTATCGACGATACAATCGATTCATGTAAATCGACGACTACAACATAGTCGCGAAACAATGATAAATGTGTTTTTTTTTTGTTTTTGACTACATTTATGAACATAATTAAATGTCAATTAATTAAACTGGAAGCAATCTATTCAAATATTCAAGGTTAACTATGTGGCAGATACAGGTTAAGTGAAGAGATTAATAACACGGTCAATAAAGTGGAAAATGTCAAAGAGAACAGAAGAAGGCAGATAAAATTCTCTTGTTGGAAATTTTATTCAGCTAAGGGGAACTCAAATTTTACGATACATACCAACAATTATCTCCGTTTTCTAAAAAAAAACAAAAACAAGTAAGGAAAGTCTAAAGTCGGGCGGGCCGACTATATTATACCCTGCACCACTTTGTAGATCTAAATTTTCGATGCCATATCACATCCGTCAAATGTGTTGGTTGCAATATATATAAAGGTTTGTCCCACATACGTACATTTAAATATCACTCGATTTGGATAGAATTTGATAGACTTTTACAAAATCTATGGACTCAAAATTTAAGTTGGCTAATGCACTAGGGTGGAACACAATTTTAGTAAAAACAAGTATATGGCTATTTCCAGAAAAAGGTCAACCAGGACGAAAAAATTAAAATAGGTTAAACCGCCATTTTTGTCATTTATATGGTTAAAGAACTATTTGAATTTAAGGAATATAATGCGTTTAAAGCATATTTTTGTTTTTGTTGTGAAAAATTTACACAAAAACTTACAATATTCTATTTTTCTTCTTTTGTGACTCTTTCCTCTGGTTTTGCTTTTCGTTGTTATTTATTATATATATGTTTTATTATTGCAATATAATAGTAATATTATTGCAATATAATAATAATAATAATAAGAAAATATAAATAGACACATAGTATTCTTTAGCAAACCGTATATTTTTGCCTTTTTTGTCCTGCTATTTCTGTGTCACGTTATCGATGCCAAAACACTGTTTTTTCTCAGTACTGTTCATCCCGTCGAAGAAAGAAGCTGAAAATTATTATTTAAATAAAGTTCATCGTGTTTAACATAAATAAAAAAAATAGTCCGCTTTTGATATTGAAGAAGGTTTAATCTCAATCAAAAGTTTGTCACGTTACTCATCGTAAGTGGGAAATATAATAACAAAAAGTATTGGTTTTCATATATGTACATACGTATTATGCTTACTTTTTATGCAGATGGCTAAAAATAAAAATAAAGAAGCATCACGACGATATCTACAAACAAGTAAGGAAAGTCTAAAGACGGGCGGTGCCGACTATTTTATACCCTTCACCACTTTGTAAGTCCACATTTTCGATACCATATCAAATCCGTCCAATGTGTTGGATGCTATATGAATCCATACACATATATTCTGTATATCTGAGCAGATCTGTACAGAGTTCTGCAATACTTATAGATTTTACATTTAAGTCGGTTAATGCGCTGAGGTGGAACACAATGTTAGTAAAAAAATATAGGAAACATTTAAATATGAACCAATTTTGAGGCAACTTCGCAAAAGTGTATTTATGATTTATCGGTCGATAGATGTGTAATAGAGTAGTAGGGAAATTTGAGTCATTTTGATAAGTTTTCGACTTAGCAGTGGCGATTTGATAAGGAAAATGTAGGTATTTCGGCCAGTTTTGCCTAAATAGGAAAAACATATATATTGAATCTATATCGAAATCTGAACCGATTGCAATCAAATTTCACATGCATAGTTACTATGTTGAATCTACTCCCTGTGCAAAATTTCACGTAAATCGGATAACAACTTTGACCTCTGTGGTCAAATGACGGAAAATCGGGCGAAAGATATATATGGGAGCTATATCAAAATCTGAAACGATTTCAACCAAAATAAACACGCATATGCAAAACCTTAATTCTACTGCCTGCGCAAAGTTTCAAGTTCAATTCCGCTTCCTCTGCAAAATTTCACGTAAATCAGAGTAGCACTTTTTCCTCTGTGGGCATATTAGTCCAAATCGGGTGAATGATATATATGGGAGCTATATCTACATCTGAACCGACTTCAACTAAATTTTGCACAATTAACGATACTATAAAACGTACTCCTTGTGCAAAATTTCAAGCAACTCAGGGCAAAACTCTGGCTTTTGAGGCCATATAAATCCAAATCGGACGAAAGATATATATGGGAGCTATATTTAAATCGGAACCGATTTTAATCAAATTAAGCACACTTAACGATACTATTAAACGTACTTGTTGTGCAAAATTTGAAGCAAATCAGGGCAAAACTCTGGCTTTTGGGGCCATATAAGTCCAAATCGGTCGAAAGATATATATGGGAGCTATATCTAAATCTGAACCGATTTCAACTAAATTTGGCACAGTTAATGATACTATTAAACGTACTCCTTGTACAAAATTTTAATCAAATCAGGGCAAAACTCTGGCTTTTGAAGCCATATAAGTCATATAAGTCAAAATCGGACGAAAGATATATAGGGGAGCTATATCTAAATCTGAACCGATTTCAACTAAATTTGCCACAATTAACGATACTATTAAACGTACTCGTTGTGCAAAATTTGAAGCAAATCAGGGCAAAACGCTTGCTTTTGGGGCCATATAAGTCCAAATCTGACGAAAGATATATATGGGAGCTATATATAAATCTGAACCGATTTAGCTGATATTTGGCAGTTTTGACGGGACTGACAAAACATTCAGATGTACAAAATTTGAAGAACGTCGGTTCATAAATACGTGAATTATGATCAAATCGGTGATAACTATATATGGCAGCTATATCTAAATCTGCACCGATGTTTTCCAAAATCAATAGCGATTGTCTTCTACCCGAAGAAAGACGTTATGTCAAATTTGAGGACGATCGGACTTAAACTGCGACCTGTACTTTGTGCACAAAATTACATATACAGACAGACGGACGGACGGACAGACAGACAGACGGACATCGCTAAATCGACTCAGAATTTAATTCTAAGCCTATCGGTATACTAAAAGATGGGTCTATGACAATTATTTCTTGGTGTTACATGCAAATGCACAAACTTATTATACCCTGTACCACAGTAGTGGTGAAGGGTATAAAAATTAAGTCGGACCCCGTCAAGCGCCAGAAGTACCCACAAAATGTTGCAATGAAAATGAAAATACATCGGGCAAAGTTGAAGGAACTGGATGTGAATGCGATGACCATAATTACTATATATACAGATCAATTTGGTGTAAATAGCTCATTTTTATATCAATAGATTTGTGATCGTGATCAGCTCAGAACATGAGATCCTCAAAGAGTGGAAATTGGAATAAATACTTGAACAGTATAGATTTAATAATAGTTACAGCTTTTCTATCATTTGTTACAATTTTTCTCTAAAGTTCAAAGGCATTAAACTACAAACCATTTGTTCCAACCGGTTTTAAATCGTTGGAGTCAGTCTAGCTTATCTAATGGCTGATCTCTAGTTCCTTTTATTCCCATTTTTTGTAATTGTTGAAGATTTCCATTTATTAAATTTATTTTTCAATTATTCGATTAATAAAGTCTAAAAAACTTCTTCAAAAATTAATCACTAAACTCGCCGCTGGTAAATTTAACGGCGACAAAAAGGGAAGCCAGGAATACCGATTTTCGTCGATAGCAGAATATATCGACGAACGGAATACCAATTAGTGGCGACAGATGAAAAGCGACAATAAGCGACGGCGAGGGCGACTTCAGGAATAAGGGTGAATAACCTTCTGGAAAGTAAGCGGGAAAAGGATCGTCTAAGGCAGCGAAAGCACAGGGAAAATCTTCAGAACAATGCAAAGCAAGAAGAACACGTCGTTAATCCTTATACCAGTAAGCAGGCGTTTGGAAAAGCTTTAAAAAAGGTTGAAAGGTCATTACTTCTTTTACATGTATTCTTAATTTTTATTATTATTTATACATTTAAAACATTAGAATTACTATTTTTTGATTTTCCAAATAAAAATTGATGAGAAAAATTCTATGGGGAAATTTTGTCACGTTACCGATGTCACGTTACGAATCACTAAAAACATTATAAATATATAAAGCAATAGTTTTAGATAAAAATGATTCTTATAAATGAAAAACTACATTTCTTTATTAGTAGTAGTAGTATTCTTTATTTCAACATTCAACATTTCATAAAATCTTTTTGTAACAAAATATTTTGTACAATATATGTATTTAATGTTTAAATATAAGAATAAAAAAATTAATGTGACGTTGACCTTAGGTCGTCAGTCTTTAAATTAATTATGGAATGCTTAGATTTTGTTTTTTTTTTTCATAGGTTAAATTCAGCTAATAGTTGTGCTCTGTATTCTATACAAATTTTAATGAACATTGCTAGTTTCTTCCAGTTTACGACTAATCCATTTACCCCCATTTTCTGGAAGCTCCGTTAGTGCTACGTTAGCTAACGAACTTTTAAACCGTACTATGGACATGTTTGTCATATTGGCTATATATTCCATACGCCAGTTAGAAACTTAACTGCTAAAAATTTTTCTGTTAAAGTTAACCGGAGAGAAAATATTTCGATTTTACTTTCTGTTAACTGGGAGTTAAAGTCTAACCGAGATACAAGAAAATGGCCGTTAGAATGTTAATAAGAAAGTTTTCTTGAAATGTGATAGTTTGAAAAAACATTTGCCTGAATTCTCTTAATGCGGGACATCGGCATAGAAAATGCTGTATATTTTCAGTTTCATTCATATTGCACATGGAGCAATTTGTATTGATACCAACTCGGAATGTTCTACCGTTTAGCTCAATTGTATCAGTCCTCGCCTTAAATATCCACATTTTCTCACTTTGAGTTAAATTATCTGTAAGATACGTATATCCAATGCTGGGGTTTAAATTTTTGTAAAATCTTTCAGATTGTGTAGCCTTTTCCATTGCAGTTGTGATGTGTCTTGTGTTAAGGGAATGTAAAAGGAGATTGATACTCTCGTTCCATTCTGAAACTGTGGAATGTGTACTCATTTGTATTAAATTGTTTTCAATCATCAGAGTGTTGATTTCCTTTGCCCAAAAAATTTGGTATCCCAATACTTGTCTAGCTAATTTGTGTGGTAATCGTTCGGTTCCATATTCGAACAAGGCGCGGAAAATATATTTTAGATGCGATTGGAGAGCATTGACATGATTGTGTTGGACTCCCGTCTCCAGCATTAGAGAATAGGATGGCGTGCAACTAGGTAACCTTAAAATTTTCTTTAAAATATACAATAACAGTTTATCTACCTCATCAAAATTTGAAAAGCCCCATACTGCAGATCCGTACATTTGAATTGCTCTGCTTACCGCCTGAAATAGCTTCAATTTAGTGCTGGTTGATATGTTTTCTTTATTTAAAAAGTTTGTCCAGGTAGTATTGATACTATTCTTGGCGGCATTATTACGTTCATGTATATGTGTTTTGAAACTTAGTTGTGGAGTCAGAATCATGCCTAGGTAAGTATATTGTGATGTGATAGAAACCTCACTTCCTTTATAATACCATTTTTCGTTTGCTGCTAATCTTCCACCTTTTCTGAATACCATGATTTTTGATTTTAATAAATTTACTTCCATATTCCAAATTTCGCAATATCTCTCTAATTTATTTATCATTTGCTGCATCACATCCCTCTCATTTGCTAATATTACGATATCATCAGCATAGAGTAATACTCGTATATTTAGCCCATTCAAATTCGTTCACCACCAATTTCTTTATTATGCTTTAAGAGTATTTATTTACAAATTAATGGCCACATTTCGCAGAATTTAGATTTTTTCAATATCAAGTCACAAATGACTTCCATTTTTTGTCACGTTATCTATCCAATGTTTTCCAAAAATTCTTTAATAACGACAAGTTCCCAATGCTTGTCTTTTGTAACGAAAATAGTGTTGATGGAATACTGTATTCACGTAAAAAAACATTTGTGGAAATATTGATTTTTACCATGTTTTTTTACATTTAAAAGCGTACGAATGTCACGTTATCGATCCTGGAAATACCCATATACAGCACTAAGTTCGGCCGGACCGAATCTTAAATACCCACCACCATGAACCAAATATTAGGGTTTCCTTTGAAATTTCAGGAGGGATTGAGGACTTGAGGACACTTCCCGAAAATAAATTTAAAGATTTCACCTATGAGGACTATATCAGATTCTGGATTTATAAGAACCATTTTTGTTTGAGTTTTAGAGGAATCATTAACATCTCTTGTAAGTGTGCAAGAAATTATAAAGTAACGTCTTGATTTGAAATCTTAAATCTGTAAAAGTAAAATCTGGAAATTTTACATTGAGTTTCAAACAATTTTCATGATCAGTGCGCCTTCTACACCCTCAAGAAGTGAAGTCTGTCTATATGGAGGCATTACCAAATGGACCGATAAAAACTTAATCCGATACACGTTTTTGTGAGCATAAAATACCAGAATATTTACAATTTCAGGCAAATCAGATAAAAACTACGGTTTCTAGAAACCCAAGGAGTTAAATCGGGAGATCGTTCTTATGGGGGCTATACTAAAATATGGACCGATACTCACCGTTTTCGGCACACCTCTTTATGACCCGAAAATAAAGGATGATTTGTTAAGAGCTTGATAACTTTTTTTTTTTTAAAACGCATAAAATTTGCAAAATCTCATCGGTTCTTTATTTGAAACGTTAGATTGGTCCATGACATTTACTTTTTGAAGATAATTTCATTTAAATGTTGACCGCGGCTGCGTCTTAGGTGGTCCATTCGGAAAGTCCAATTTTGGGCAACTTTTTCGAGCATTTCGGCCGGAATAGCCCGAATTTCTTCGGAAATGTTGTCTTTCAAAGCTGGAATAGTTGCTGGCTTATTTCTGTAGACTTTAGACTTGACGTAGCCCCACAAAAAATAGTCTAAAGGCGTCAAATCGCATGATCTTGGTGGCCAACTTACCGGTCCATTTCTTGAGATGAATTGTTCTCCGAAGTTCTTCCATTTTTGGCAACAAAAAGTTTGTTAGCATCGAACGATAGCGATCGCCATTCACCGTAACGTTGCGTCCAACAGCATCTTTGAAAAAATACGTCCAATGATTCCACCAGCGTACAAACCACACCAAACAGTGCATTTTTCGGGATGCATGGGCAGTTCTTGAACGGCTTCTGGTTGCTCTTCACTCCAAATGCGGCAATTTTGCTTATTTACGTAGCCATTCAACCAGAAATGAGCCTCATCGCTGAACAAAATTTGTCGATAAAAAAGCGCGAAACACATTTCGAACCGAACACTGATTTTGGTAATAAAATTCAATGATTTGCAAGCGTTGCTCGTTAGTAAGTCTATTCATGATGAAATGTCAAAGCATACTGAGCATCTTTCTCTTTGACACCATGTCTGAAATCCCACGTGATCTGTCAAATACTAATGCATGAAAATCCTAACCTCAAAAGAATCACCCTTTACCTCTAGATTTCCAATTTCAGGCAAATAGGATAAAAACTTCGGATTCTAGAAGCCCAAGAAGTAAAATCGGGAAATCGGTCTCTATGGGGGCTATACCAAAATATGGACCAATACTCACCATTTTCGGCACACCTCTTTATGGTCCTAAAATACCTCTAGATTTCCAATTTCAGACAAATTGGATAAAAACTACGGTTTCTATAAGCCCAAGACCCCAAATAGGGAGGCCGTTTTATATGGGGATCATACCAAAACATAGACCGATACTCACAATTTTTGGCACACGTATTTGTGGTCCTACAATACCTCTAGATTTCCAATTTCAGGTAAATTGAATAAAAACTGCGGTTTCAATAAGCACAAGAAGTAAAATCGGGAGATCGGTCTACATGGGGGCTATACCAAAACATGGACCGATACTCACCATTTTTGGCACACCTCTTTATGGTCATAAAATACCTCTAGATTTCAAATTTCATGCAAATTGGATAAAAACTACGATTTCTATAAGCCCAAGACCCCAAATCGGGAGGTCGATTTATATGGGGACTATATCAAAACCTGGACCGATATAGCCCATCTTCGAACTTGACCTGCCTGCAGACAAAACACGAGTTTGTGCAAAATTTCAGCACGATTGCTTCACTATTGAAGACTGTACCGTGATTACAACAGACAGACGGACATAGTTATATCGTCTTAGAATTTCTCCCTGATCAAGAATATATATACTTTATATAGTCGGAAATCGATATTTCGATGTGTTACAAACGGAATGACAAACTTATTATACCCCCGTCACCATTCTATGGTGGTGGGTATAAAAACATTTAAATCTGAACCAATTTTAAGGAAACTTCGCAAAAGTTTATTTATGATTTATCGCTCGATATATACGTATTCGAAGTTTAGGAAAATTAGAGTCATTTTTACAACTTTTCGACTAAACAGTGGCGATTTAACAAGAAAAATGTTGGTATTTTGACCATTTTGTCGAAATCAGAAAACATATATATGAGAGCTATATCTAAATCTGAACCGATTTCAATCAAATTTGGCACACATGACTATATTACGAATTGTACTCCTAGTGCAAAATTTCAACCAAATTGGGCCAAAACTCTGGCTTCTGGGGCCATACAAGCCCCTATCGGGCGAAAAATATATATGGAAGCTATATCTAAATCTGAACCGATTTCAATCAAATTTTGCACACATAACTATACTACCAATTGTACTCCTTGTGCAAAATTTCAAGCTAATCGGGATAAAACTCTGGCTTCTGGGTCCATATAAGTGCATATCGGGCGAAAGATATATATGGGAGCTATATCTAAATCTGAATCGATTTCAATCAAATTTTGCAGGCATAGCTACAATGCTAAATCTACTCCCTGTGCAAAACTTCAACCAAATTGGGCCAAAACTCTGGCTTTTAGGACTATATTAGTCCATAACGGGCGAAAGATATATATGGGAGCTATATCTAAATCTGAACCGATTTCAATCAAATTTTGCATACTTGACTATACGACTAAGTGTTATGTTTGTACAAAATTTCCAGCAAATCGGTATAAAACTCTGGCTGCTGGGTCCATATTAGTGCACATCGGGCGAAAGATATATATGGGAGCTATATCTAAATCTGAACCGATTTCTTCCAAAATCAATAGGGTTCTATTCTGACCCAAATTAGGAACATGTGCCAAATTTGAAGGCGATTGGACTTAAATTGATCACAAAAATGTGTTCACAGACAGACGGACGGACGGACGGACAGACGGACACGGTTATATCGAGTCAGGGACCCACCCTGAGCATTATTGCCAAAGACACCATGTGTCTATCTCGTCTCCTTCTGGGTGTTACAAACATATGCACTAACTTATAATACCCTGTTCCACAGTGTGGCGCAGGGTATAAAAATGTCTTAAAAATACATTGCATTAAAAATAAATGACTGTCATCCACAATCGAATTACTTGGGTTGTGATATCTTAAATCGTTTTCTAAATTGTGACTTAGTCCGTACGTGGTATATATTAGACAAAAAAGGTATGTGTAAGTAAGTCTACAAATAATTACGAATCGATATGGACTTTTGCACGGTACGTAGGGAGCCAGAATTGAAATATGGGGGTCGCTTATATGGGGGCTATATACAATTATGAACTTGATATGGACCAATTTTTGTGTGATTGGAGATCGATTTATCTGAGGGCTATATATAACTATAGACCGATATGGACCTAGTTAGGCATGGTTGTTAACGGCCATAAACTAGCACAATGTACCAAATTTCAACTGACTCGGATGAAATTTGCTCCTCCAAGAGGCTCCAAAACCAAATCTCGGGATCGGTTTATATGGGGGCTATATATGATTATGGACTGATATGGACCACTTTTGGCATGGTTGCTAATGGTTAGCCACCGAGGTGCAATGGTTAGCATGCCCGCCTTGCATACACAAGGTCGTGGGTTCGATTCCTGCTACGACCGAACACCAAAAAGTTTTCAGCGGTGGATTATCCCACCTCAGTAATGCTGGGGACATTTCTGAGGGTTTCAAAGCTTCTCTAAGTGGTTTCACTGGAATGTGGAACGCCGTTCGGACTCAGTTATAAAAAGGAGGTCCCTTGTCATTGAGCTTAACATGGAATCGGGCAGCACTCAGTGATAAGAGAGAAGTTCACCACTGTGATATCATGGACTGAATAGTCTAAGTGAGCCTGATACATCGGACTGCCACATAAACCAACCTAACCTAAATATCATATACTACCACCACGTACCAAATTTCAACCAGATCCGATGAATTTTGCTTTTCCAAAAGGTGGGTGTGCCCCCCACTTGATTCAAGCCGTAGCGGTGTCAAAAGTACGGTAAGTACGGATTTTCTAAATCCAAGAAGAAAATTCTTAATTTAATCCCGAAAATAGTAAGTGCAGATTTCTCAATTTTAGAATTTTTCAATCGTGTTTGTGCTTCCTTTGAGTACGGGAAGTGCTTGATTCAAGCCTAGTGAAGCTGTATTTAATCTTAATATGTACTTGATTCAATCCACATTTAAACTTACCTTGAGCCGTTTTTTAAGCGGAATCAGGTCTTGGATCAATATTTTTTATTTTTGAATATAATGAGCTTGTTTCAAGAACGATATGTTCTTGATTTAATCCCGAATCGTATTCAATATTAATTTATATGCGCTTGATTTTAGTGTAATTTGTACTTGTTTTATCTCAATGTGCGCTTAATTCCCATAAAATAAAAATAGGTTCATATATTTTTAAAATATTTTTTATTATTCTTTTTTTATTAAGATAGCAAATCGAATGCAAACCAAACAGTAAGCACATACACACGCGATGCTCGGTGGTTCGATGAGAGCATCGAGGAGAAAAAACTCTATTTTGTGCTCTCAGCAGACGAATTAACTCTCACAGCCGAATTAAGTAACAATTTTTTTGTTTTAACTCAAAACAAGATTCAATCAAACCTTAGGTAATTGAATTGCACAAGTAAGCATATTCTGTACTTAGTATAACTTAGTATTTGTGTACTTAAAATTTTACGTACGAATTCAGGCTAAAAATAAAAATTTGAAACTTGATTTTAGAAATCTACTTTTCTTTGGGTGTGCACCGGAGGTCAAATCTGGGGATCGGTTTATATGGAAGGCTATATATAATTATGGACCGATTTCGACCAATTTTTGCATGGGTGTCTGAGACCATATATTAACACCACGTACCAAATATCAACTGAATCAGATGAATTTTGGTCTTCCAAGAGGCTCCGGAGGTCAAATCTGGTGATCGGTTTATATGGGGGCTATATATAATTATGCACCGATGTGGACCAATTTTTGCATGGTCATTAGAGACCATATACTAACACCATGTACCAAATTGCAGCCGGATCGGGTGCAATTTGCTTCTCTTAGAGGCTCCGCAAGCCAAATCGGGGGATCGGTGTATATGGGGGCTTTATATAATTATTGACCGATGTGGACCAATTTTTGCATAGTTGTTAGAGGTCATATACTAACACCATGTACCATGCCATGCAATACCATCCGACCTACATCAATAACAACTACCCAGCAAAAAAAGTAATGAAAATGTTCTTTTTGGATCCGGAAGTGGTGCAAAATTGACGCAGAAGCGATGAATTTAACATGGGCTTGTCATAGGAAGGAAGTCCTCCATTTCAACAGCCGTTGCACTGAGTTTCCATCACTTCTTTAGGTGTGATCCGAATTCTATGTTTTGGATGTAAATTAAAAAACTCTGTGAAATTTTGTCAAATAAAATTTTTTTATAATTTTTTTTTTTAATTTTTAATGGATTCTAACGCTTGTCGTAAACGTTTGACCTCAAATATTTTCAAAAATTCACAATTTTTTCAGATTGGATTTAGCATTTTTTTCGACAAAATTTAAATGATTTGTACCATTTTATGAATCGTACTCTGTTTTTAACCTATTTGAAACAAAAAAATTTTAAAATTACCCATTAAAAGTATGGAAAAACCAAGTTATAAAACATTGAATTAAAAGAACTTCCTGGGCAGTTAAAATAAAGAACATCATTGGGAGTGCATCTTCTGGAAGTGCTTTTAATGTTGTGCCTTTGGAAGAACTTCCAATTTTTTTGCTGGGTACTTGTGCCAAGTTTCAAGTCGATAGCTTGTTTCGTTCGGAAGTTAGCGTGATTTCAACAGGCGGACGGACGGACATGCTCAGATCGACTCAGAATTTCACCACGACCCAGAATATATATACTTTATGGGGTCTTAGAGCAATATTTCGATGTGTTACAAACGGAATGACAAAGTTAATATACTCCCATCCTATGGTGGAGGGTATAAACAGTAGTCACTGTGATTCGTGCAATGTACATTAAGTCAGATCACTCCCTCAGTCTCTACAACCTTAACATACTATCAACGATGCCGTTTTGGTCCGATCGGAACAAAATTGGTCCAAAGATTTTTATTTTTTAAATTTGGTCCGATGGTCGGACCAAACGAAATTTGGCCCATTTTTGGTCCATTTTCATAAATTTGGTCAAATTTATAATTTTTTCTAGTATTTAAAATTTCTATCACATATTCAATAGTATATGTGCACTGAAAAAAATATTGTCGTGAGGCCAATTTACTGTGCTTAAAATATGTTACTAATGTCCAAAAGTCTATAAACTTTTCAATGAAGTCGGTTTGTCCTTATAGCTAAGTGATTCGACATAAAATTGGGTATCCTAATTTTTTTTTTTTACTAAAGTCAAAATGGCTTTAATATTTCTGAAAAAATCTTCAAAACTAATGAAATCGTCTTTAATATTGTTAGCGTTTTGCATATTGACTGTAATGCGTCTTATAGACTATAAGTTTTTCTGGATGGAATGTTTGTGTTTGTAAAGAATATTACAGTGTGTCCAATCGATACGAATTGTCAGCGATGACTAAATAATCGGTAAATGTGCTATCGATCCCATAAACATGCAGCAGTATCGATTATGCCTTCAGACTTAACTTATAATGTGGCCGATATATGGGATATGTTCGACACGAGCACTGTCGTCCGGACGGCGCATAAAACTAAAAGCGTTAAAAAATAGAAGATGTTTTTAACACATTATTTTAAAGTCGTTTTTTACTTGAAACATAAAATAATTTTCACTTGTAGTAAAAGAGAATTGTGACGTAAATGTGTCCTAAGTTCAATTCTCTGATTCGTTGGCTCGGAATCAATACCAAAATCATTAGCGTAAAGACAAAATCTTTGGAGCCGTGAATGCTTTTTTTCTGTGTGGGATTAGATGCCATTTTAATCGTAGAAAATCGAATGAAAGTTTCGCGTTGATGTCAACTAAAATTGACTTTAAAATTCGACCTTTTCAAAAAGTCAATTTTTTAAAATTAAAAAAAAAAAAATTGGAAAGTCGACGTTTTGATGTCAACCGCTAAATCATATCAGTCCTTTCTGATTTCCATTACTTTTTTAATAAAACCTCTATGTACAACAATAAAATATTTTTTAAAGCATTTTTCTTCGAAATTGAAAATTTGGTCCGCTGGAGGGAATTTTGGTCCGATTTTGGAAAAATTTTGGTACAAAATAAAATTTCGTAGTGGCAACTCTGCTTACTATCGCAAATATCCACATGAGAAAACACATAATATCCAATTGAAAATCAAATGCCAAAACAAATCACACATCAATATTTATCAGAAAATTATATATTCCCATACTACAGGGTATCATTACAAACTTAAAGCAACCAAAAACAAAAATTTTATGTTATCTTGGAAACGTGTTCATCACACAATATAACTTTTTGATGAGTTTTGGCTTAAGTTTTGAACATTTCCTTATAAGAAAGGTAAACCTTTAACCTTTCGGATTTTTCACAAACAACAAAGACAAAACTGACTACATAGATGTCTTAATGAAAAATACAATAGATGCGTTTTTTCATCCCTACAGATATCAATTTTCTACAGCGAAGCATTTATTTGGTCCGACTAAATAATGAATTTTATGGGAATTCTTTAAATCAGTCTATAGACCATCTTTAATTCAGCCCGATTGAATAAAGATTTCTGTAGGAATTCTTTAACTCAGCCTGGCTGAATCATGCTTCCTGTAGGAAATTTTTTATTTCATACTGACTGAATAATGATTTCTATGGAAAATCTTTAATTCAACATGGCTGAATAATGATTTGTATAGGAAATCTTTAAATCAGCCTGGCTGAATAATAATTTATATAGAAAATCTTTAATTCAGCCTGGCTGAATAATGAAATATTTACTTCAGCATGGCTGAATTATGATTTCTATAGCAAATCTTTAATTCAACCTGGCTGAATAATGGTTTGTATAAGAAATCTTTAATTCAGCCTGACTGAGTAATAATTTTCATAGAAAATCTTTAATTCAGCCTGGCTGAATAATGATTTCTATAAGAAATCTTTAATTCAGCCTGGCTGAATAATGATTTCTATAGGAAATCTTTAATTCAGCCTGGCTGAATAATGATTTCTACAGGAAATCTTTAATTCAGCCTGGTTGAATAATGATTTCTATAGAAAATCTTTAATTCAGTTTACATATTGCAAAAATAGAGCTAATATCTCAATCAAACAAATAACAATGAACCACGTAAAAGCAACGGTAACCAAATGTATGGACATAGCTTACTTCAAATGAAAAACAATAAAAAGAGCCTGGAAAGTTCAGTTTTTGCTACTTTGATGTAAGATGGTGGCAACCTTTAACGGTTGATGTGACGATGGCTTCCCAAGTATGTTACCACTCAAATGTAAAACGTGACTTTACAACAGATACCATTATTAGAGTTGGCATTTACAATTTTTTTTTTATTTTTATCAATTTATTAGCCTGTCTCTTCACCGTAAATGAAAAATAGATTTTACTTGGCAATATATAACATAAGTTAAATTAAATGAAATTGATTTTTTTTGTATTTTTAGACCCCCCACCAAACCATTGGAGATAGTTGTTTGTGTAACTTTGTGTTAGGATCTCGTCCACTAGAGTGATATTGTGATGATCGTAGATGCTCCCTCATCAGAATTGCGACACCATCTGGAAGGTTAGGTTAGGTTAGAGTGGCAGCCCGATTAAGATTCAGGCTCACTTAGACTATTCAGTCCATTGTGATACCACATTAACTAAAAGTACCTATTACATATGGGCACTTCTAGTTTTAACCGCTGAACCTTCTCGATTATTTTTCTTCGCTGAACCAACCAGATTGTTCCAACAACATTAGCAGACTGCTTAAGTTAACATTTTCCAGATCCGCCAGTAATCTGAAGCTATATGCTCCTAAAAGTTGCTTGCGATTTACACAAAATGCAGGACACTCACACAAGAGGTGTTTAATTGATTCTTTTTCCTCCGCATCATGACAGCTCATACAATAGTCATTATAGTCATTATCTGGAAAATTCCGCACAAACTTCGAGAGCAATAGAGATAAGGCTGAAAAGATTGTACGATAAGTTTGTTTTGAATTTGAGGACAAATCGAGGAGAGTGGTCAGACTCCCAGCTGCAGGTAAATCCAAATAAAATAAACGTAGACACTTGTCCTCGGTGCAGATTGGGTCATCAGTAACTTGGAATATGGTAAATGAATGAGGTATGTCGCAGGTTTCTTTGTCGCTCCATTATTCTATGGATGTCCGTGGAAGAATCTCGAGCAAGGTATTTAAAATGTACTTTTTGTCGATGACTATACTTGTATACCCTCCATCATAGTATAGGGAATATTCCAACTTTGCCATTTAGTTTCTAACGCATCGAATTATTGGTCTCAGATCCTAAAAATAATAACATTTTACTTGAATCCAAAGATATTGACCTTTCCTTAAGGATTTTGGTATCGATTCCGAGCCAACGACGAGACTTTTTTTAAAATAAAAACATGTTTTAGCGACCGATACAGGATACAGATCTCGTTTATCGAATTTTCTTTGGTGGTACACACTAAAAAAGTGTCTCGTAAATTTAAGAACATTTTTACAATAATTTATTACAAGAATTTTCAAGAATTTTAGTTCATATTTCGTATCTTCAACGAAAATTAACTACTCGAAAGGAAATTTTACAAATTTTAAGTAGCAATCGTTTAGTTCATGGCCTACAAAATACGATGGAAATTTCCTTAAAATTTGTCTTAACTGGTAGTTAAAAATTCGTTTGTCATGCGATAAAACTAATTGTGAAATGTAAAGTACTTTCTAAAGGAGCGTGGGGATGTTTTTATTTTTGTTCTTTCAGTGATTTGTGTGTGTGTGTTTGTTATTCGCGGATGGTTTATTTGTCTGGATGAGGTGTTGTTTTCAATGAAGGCACATGTGGTTTTGTTGTTGTAGGAATGTTTGGGGTTTTCCCGGTTTTGTTTGGCATGCTTCAGTTGTATAGTTGGCGTGGGCTGTTCTATCTTTTTAGCAGGTATGCAATAAGGGAATATAAAGGTAAGGAATATTTAAACCTTTAAATAATTACTTTAGTGTTTAGATGTACGATGGAAGCTTAAAAAAGTCATTAAGAATGTTCAGTGTTTTATAGAAATCTAATTTACGGCCATTTTCATGTAGCTCCGTTAGGCTTTAACTGTCAGTTAACAGAAAGTAAATTACAAATATCTTTTCTCCAGTTAACTTTAACTGAAAAATTTCTAGCAGTTAAGCTCTTAACTGGCATATAGCATGTATAGGCAAGATGACAGATATGAAAATGTTCATACAGTAAAATTAAACTTTCTTTAAGCAAAAGTACTTTATTATAAAAACTTATTATGAAAGTTCTTAATACAATGTTTTTTGTGAATAAAAATTATGACCACGTGGAACAGAGTACTCATTTGAACTCGCTGTTTGGACATTTTGACTTATCCTTTTTTTTGTTCATCGTTGGTAATTTTTTCATATATCTTGCTGGAAAAAAATGGAAACAATAATGCAAATTGTTAAAAATTAACATGTAATAAAATATAATTTTTAGCTCTTTAAATTAGCTTGTAATTTACCATATTTGAGGGCATTTTATTAAATGGTGTAAGGAATTCAACTTTTCTTAGATAAACGTACCTCATAAAGTTTGTACCTGAAACAATTAGAGAAATAATGAATTAAGTAATATATTAACTCATAAAATTGTATTGTTATCGATGTGAAGGACATAATAAATAAATATTCTTGTTAAAAGAAAGCCAAAGTTTTAGTATAAAACTTACCAATTCTCTATTACAAGTACGCTGAGGTGAGTTATAGAAAATCATTTGGGGTAATATTGAAATATTTATTTTTTACATTAAATAAAAAACATTAAATTGGTTTCCAAAAAATCTAATTAAAGAAATAATATGCATAAAAAAGTAAATATTCTGGTTAAAAGAATGTTAAAGAAAGCTTACCAATTCATAAAAATGTTTCCAAATTGTTATTCTGAAATAACATATTTGTTTTTTACATTAAAAATATTATATTGGTTTCCTAAAATATTTGATTAATGTAATACTAATATAAGGTATTAAAAACCTGTAATTTTGATAATAAAAAGGTCATAAAAATGTAAATATTCTAGTGAAAAAGAAAACCAATTTTTAAAAGAAAACTTACCACTTCTCTATTAAATTATACGCTGAGGAGAAATATAAAAATATGCCCGCATCCATTTTGGGGTTGCTCTGAAATTAAATATTTTTTTTTTACAACAAAGAAAAACATTATACTGGTTTCAAAAAAAAAAATAATAATAATTAGCAAATAATGATATAAATAAAAATATCCTTTTTAAAAGAAAACCACATTTAAAAAAATACTTACTAATTTATGATTAAACTATATGCTGAGGTGTAGCAAAAATTTTCCAAAAATATTTGATTAAAGTAATACTAAAATAATGTATTAAAAACCTGTAATTTTGACAATAAAAAGGTCATAAAAACGTAAATATTCTAGTGAAAAGATAGCCAATTTTTAAAAGAAAACTTACCACTTCTCTATTAAATTATACGCTGAGTAGAAATATAAAAATTTGCCCGAATCCATCTGCGGTTGCTCTTAAATTAAATATTTTTTTACAACAAAGAAAAACATGAAACTGGTTAACAAAATAGTAATAATAATTAGCAAATAATAATATACATAAAGAATATTATTTTTTAAAAGAAAACCACATTGAAACAAGTATGTACGGCCGTAAGTTCGGCCAGGTCGAAGCTTATGTACCCTCCACCATGGATTGCGTAGAAACTTCTACTAAACACTGACATCCACAATCGAATTACTTAAGTTGCGGTAACGCTTGCCGATAGCAAGGTATCTTAAAACCTCCTAACACCGTCTTCTAAATTGTATGTAAGTCCATACGTGGTTATATTAAATCAAAAAAGATCGATCAAATACGTATATAATTCAGTTTGACAAAATTTTCTATAGACATAAAAAAATTTTAACAAAATTGTCTATAGAAAGAAAATTTTGATAAAATTTTCTACAGAAATAAAATTTTAACAAACTTTTCTATAGAAATAAAATTTTAACAAAATTTTTTATAGAAATAAAATTTTGACTTAATTTTCTATAGAAATAAAATTTTGACAAGATTTTCTATAGAAATAAAATTTTAACAAAAATTTTCTATAGAAATAAAATTTTGACAACATTTTCTATAGAAGTAAAATTTGGAACCAAAAAAATCTATAGAAATAAAATTTGGAAAAAAATCTATAGAAATAAAATTTTGACAAGATTTTCTATAGAAATAAAATGTTAACAAAAATTTTCTATAGAAATAAAATTTTAACAAAATTTTCTATAGAAATAAAATTTTGGTAAATTATTTTTGGCTCGAGTGGCAACCATGATTATGAACCGATATCATATGCTGACACCACGTACCAAATTTCAATCGGATCGGATGAAATTTGCTTCTCTTAGAGGCTCCGCAAACCAAATCTGGGGATCGATTTATATGGGGGCTATATATAATTATGGACCGATATGGACCAATTCCTGCATGGTTATTGGATACCATATACTAACACCACGTACCAAATTTCAACCGAATCGGATGAATTTTGCTCCTCTAAGAGGCTCCGGAGGTCAAATCTGGGGATCGGCTTATATGGGGGCTATATATAATTATGGATCGATATGGACCAATTTTGACATGGTTGTTAGAGACAATATGCTAACACCACGTACCAAATTTTAATCGGAACACCTCTAAGAGGCTCCGGAGGTCAAATCTGGGGATCGGTTTATATGGGGGCTATATATAATTATGGGCTGATGTGGACCAATTTTTGCATGGTCATTAGAGAACATATACCAACACCATGTACCAAATTTCAGGCGGATCGGATGAAATTTGCTTCTCTTAGAGGCTCCGCAAGCCAAATTTGGGGGTCCGTTTATATGGGGGCTATACGTAAAAGTGGACCGATATGGACCAATTTTTGCATGGTTGTTAGAGACCGTATACTAACACCATGTACCAAATTTCAGCCGGATCGGATGAAATTTGCTTCTCTTAGAGCAATCGCAAGCCAAATTTGGGGGTCCGTTTATATGGGGGCTATACGTAACAGTGGACCGATATGGCCCATTTGCAATACCATCCGACCTACATCAATAACAACTACTTGTGCCAAGTTTCAAGTCGATAGCTTGTTTCATTCGGAAGTTAGCGTGATTTCAACAGACGGACGGACGGACGGACATGCTCAGATCGACTCAGAATTTCACCACGACCCAGAATATATATACTTTATGGGGTCTTAGAGCAATATTTCGATGTGTTACAAACGGAATGACAAAGTTAATATACCCCCATCCTATGGTGGAGGGTATAAAAAGAACACTTACCTATTTATGATTAAACTATACGCTGAGGTGTAACGAACAATTTTACAAATTCATCTGGAGTTACTCTGAAATTGAATATTTATTTTTCACATTTAATAATAAAAATTAAATTAAATAAAACAATTACAATATACTTTCCATTTCAGCATTTTTTCCTAAATATTGAACATTCTTAATAACTTGTTCCTAAGCTACCGATCATCACTTCGCCATTGGACACCTCATCGCTAAACTATTAATAACTTTCATTTAAAAGTTTTAATAAACAAACACCAATATATGTCTCAAAAAACCAAAATATTCCATACCTTTATATTCCCTTGTTACATACTTGCTAAAAAGGTGCAACAGCCCACGCCAACGCCAACTATACAACTGAAGTATGCCAAAACACATGTGCCTTCATTGAAAACAACACTTCATCCAGACAAATAAACCATTCGCGAATAATAAACACACACACACACAAACCACTGAAAGAACAAAAATAAAAACAACCCCACGCTCAGATATACACAACATCCCCATCACTCGCTACCATTTCTCATTATTGCATTGCATGCTCTCACTCTCAAGAAAATTTCAAGTAACATCATCTTTACATTAAACATATTCCACTTTGACGAGAAAGATCTCTGTACTATGCATTAATTCATCGCATCTATCCACAATTTACTCTAAAAACAATACTCTTAAATGCATATCAGTATAAGAACGATGAAACGTTTAACTTAAAATGAGCAAAAACTTCATGAAATGATATCTACCCATTTTTGACGAAAATGTCTATAAATTTAATTAAATGTGAACTAAAAATATTTCATTGAGAAATGTTGTACCAACTATTATTAACTATAGGAATTGCCAATAAGAAATTGCTATTCGCTTTCAAGTTCAATTTTCGTAAAAAAATATTTTCTCATACAAAAACTCTTTATAGTAAATAACACTTATTATTTAGAAATTATTTTACATTTCATAAGTAGTTTTATAGTATGACGAAAGAATTTTTAACTACCAGTTAAGAAAATTTTTAAGGAAATTTCCATCGTATTTTGTAGGCTATGAACTAAACGATTGCTACTTAAAATTTGTAAAAATTCCTTTCGAGTAGTTAATTTTCGTTAAAGATACGAAAATTGAACTAAAATTCTGGAAAATTCTTGTGATAAATTATTGTAAAAATCTTCTTAAATTTACGAGACACTTTTTTGTCTGTGCGGACAAACGGACATCGCTGTTCCACAGTGTGGGGCAGGGTATAAATATGGGAAACATGTAAATCTGAAGCAATTTTAAGGAAACTTCGCAAAAGTTTATTTATGATTTATAGCTCGATATATATGTATTAGAAGATTAGGAAAATTAGAGTAATTTTTACAACTTTTCGACTAAGCAGTAGCGATTTTACAAGAAAATGTAGGTATTTTGACCAGTTTTTGTTGAAATCATAAAAACATATATATGGGAGCTATATCTAAATCTGAACCGATTTCAACCAAATTTGACACGCATAGCTACAATGCCTCTGTTGTCATATGAGTGTAAATCAGGCAAAAGCTATATATGGGAGATATATCTAAATCTGAACCGATTTTAACCAAATTTGGCACGCATAGCTACAATGCTAATTCTACTCCCTGCGCAAAATTTCAACTAAATCGGAGCAAAAAATTTGCCTCTGTGGTCATATGAGTGTAAATCGGGCGAAAGCTATATATGGGAGCTATATCTAAATCTGAACCGATTTCAATAAAATTTGGCACACTTGACTACACTACTATATGTACGCCTAGTGCAAAATTTCTTTTAATTAAATTTTCATTATTTTAAAGAAATTTGTCCTTGATAGTGTGTAAATTGCGCATCCTAAAATTGAGGTTGCGTAATCTTTAATATCACGTAAATATTTTTTCAGTATATGTATGTCATGGAATAAAGAGGAACAACTTTTTTTGTGAAATCGCTTGTTAGGAATGTATGAATTTCATTTAAATACTTATTTTCAACCTCATTTAATATACTGAACAGATTTGCATAAGTCCTCACAAAAATCTCCAAAATTTTTGGAAATTGTCCAGTAAATCCACAAGTTCCCAACTGAAAAAATCCTCAATACTGACAATACTGGATAATGTTAGGACTTTTTAAAATATCTCGGCAACTGAAGGGTAGACAGAAAAAAATAATTTTTGTCTTAAATTACAAAATTAATTGATCCAATTAATTTTTAATTGAAATTTCTTCAACGACTGAAATGATAGTATCAATTACTAACGCCAATTAAAAAATTAATTAATATTTTGTTATTGATTTTAATTAGATAAAGATATTGGTCATATGTTTTTCTGTGTAATTAAGATTTAGTCTGGACGAATAACTATCAGCGTTATTTTATCAAGCTTTTAGGTATCAGCTGACTTTATTTTATTACTTTTTCTATTTAAATTTGAAATCTATTTAGGACATCTTTTACATGCATCCAATTTAGCAACATATTTGCTAATATTACCTCCATTGGATTTGTGGAAATTTGTTTTAAACGTAATGTGATCACTTCTAGAAAATATCTATTTGCTATTTACATTGCTATGACATGACTATAAATTGTTGTTAAAGTATTTATTTAATTGCTATAAATAAAATTGGTGCAAGTGTCAAAGCCCGTTTTCGTTTAAAGTAACCAACCAAAATCTCATGTTGGATACATTACCGATGTCGTTACAGGTTTTATATGGACGTTATTTCTTGCTTTTCTTATGTTTCACAGAACACGCGATAATTGCAACCAAAACAAGTATATACGGCCGTAAGTTCGGCCAGGCCGAATCTTATGTACCCTCCACCATGGATTGCGTAGGAACTTCTACTAAAGGCTGTCATCCACAATCGAATTACTTGGGTTGCGATAACACTTGCCGATGGCAAGGTATCGTAAAACTTTTTAACACTGTCTTCTAAATTGTAAGTTAGTCCATAAGAGGTATATATTAAACAAAAAAAAGGCCGATTAAATACGTATATAATTCAGTTTGACAAAATTTTCTATAGAAATAAAATTTTGACAAAATTTTCTATAGAAATAAAAACTTGACAAAATTTTCTATAGGAATAAAATGTTGACAAAATTTTCTATGGAAGTAAAATGTTGACAAAATTTTCTATAGCAATAAAATTTTGACAAAATTTTCTATAGAAATAAAATGTTGACAAAATTTTCTATAAAAATAAAATGTTGACAAAATGTTCTATAGAAATAAAATGTTGACAAAATTGTCTATAGAAATAAAATGTTGACAAAATTTTCTACAGAAATAAATTTTTTTACAAAATTTTCTATAGAAATAAAATTTTGACAAAATTTTCTATGGAAATAAAATGTTGACAAACATTGCTATAGAAATAAACTTTTTACAAAACTTTCTATAGAAATGAAATTTTGACAAAACTTTCTATAGTAATAAAATTTGACAATTTTTACATGGCT
Organism: Haematobia irritans; assembly: GCF_050003625.1. NCBI lineage: Eukaryota > Metazoa > Arthropoda > Insecta > Diptera > Muscidae > Haematobia > Haematobia irritans. The sequence goes on from NC_134400.1 coordinate 46,610,822, forward strand.
GTTAGAGGCCATATACTAACGAAATGTACCAAATTTCAACCGCATCGGATGACTTTTGCTCCTCCAAGAGGCTCCGGAGGTCAAATCTGGGGATCGGTTTATATGGGAGCTATATATAATTATGGACCGATATGGACCAATTTTTGCATGGTTGTTAGAGACCATACACTAACACCACGTACTAAATTTCAATTGGATCGGATGAATTTTGCTCATCCAAGAGGCTCCAGAGTTCAAATCTGGGGATCGGTTTATATGGGAGCTATATATAATTATGGACCGATATGGACCAATTTTTGCATGCTTGTTAGAGACCGTATACTAACATCAGGTACCCAATTTCAAACGGATCGGATGAATTTTGCCCCTCCAAGAGGCTCCGGAGGTCAAATCTGGGGATCGGTTTATATGGGAGCTATATATAATTATGGACCGATATGGACCAGTTTTTGCATGGTTGTTAGAGACCATATACTAACACCACGTACCAAATTTCAATCGGGTAGGATGAAGTTTGCTCCTCCAAGAGGCTCCGGAGGTCAAATCTGGGGATCGGTTTATATGGGAGCTATATATATTTATGGACCGATATGGACCAATTTTTGCATGGTTGTTAGATACCGTATACTTAGACCACGTACCAAATTTCAACCGGATCGGATGAATTTTGCTGCTCCGGAAGGCTCCCCAACCCAAATTTGGGGATCGGTTTATATGGGGGCTATACGTAAACGTGGGCCGATATGGCCCATTTTCAATACCATCCGACCTACATCAATAACAACTACTTGTGCCAAGTTTCCAGTCGATAGCTAGTTTCGTTCGGAAGTTAGCGTGATTTCCACAGACGGACGGACAGCCGGACAGACGGACAGACGGACAGACGGACAGACGGACATGCTTAGATCGACTCAGAATTTCACCACGACCCAGAATATATATACTTTATGGGGTCTTAGAGCAATATTTCGATGTGTTACAAACGGAATGACAAAGTTAATATACCCCCATCCTATGGTGGAGGGTATAAAAACTGTTTCATTATTGAAAATGATAACAAAACAAGTAAGTAAAGTCTAAAGTCGGGCGGGGCCGACTATATTATACCCTTCACCACTATGTAGACCAAAAATTTGTGTTACCATTTCAACTCCTTCAAATTTGTTGGGAGTTATTATGAAGGCTTTTATTAGAAATATTTATATAATTTATATACAATATGGAGACAATTTTTTGTACTTCTATAAAATCTCTAGAATTACAATTTTAATCGGCTAACACCCTGGGATGAAACACAATGTTCGTTAACATACAAAATATGTGAAATATTAAGCTAGGGCAATTTTAATGCAATTGTACGAAATAACATTTACGATTTATCGAGCGAGAAATACGTATTCAAGATAAAGGAAAATTGAAGTAATATTTAAAATTTTTGCTACAGTGGCGCTTTTACAAGAATATTGGTTAAATCTCGGCATTATATGTGGTCAATTGGGTTGTGATATATTATTTGGCCTAGTTTATTTAAAACTCGACCGTTTTGTAGAAAGTGTGGTATTAGAGTGTGAAATATGACTACGAAATCTTAACCAATTAGATCAAAAAGCATATTAAATATATTCTCTGTAGAAACTATCGAGTCAACTGAAGGAAACTCCCATTGAAAATGGGTCTAACATATGAAACATTCTACTCAACTCTGGCGTATATATACAAAATTTGAAGCAAATCAGGCTTCAACTCTGGCTTTTGTGCAAATCGGACGAAATATATATATGGGAGCTATATCTAAATCTGAACCGAGTCCAAACAAATTTGGCACAGTTAACGCATTGCTTTGCAAAATTTGAAGAAAATCAGGGTAAAATTCTGGCTTTTGAGGCCATATAAGTACAAATCGAACGAAAGGTATATATGGGAGCTATATCTAAATCTGAACCGATTTCAACCAAATTTGGCACAGTTAATGCATTGCTTTGCAAATTTTGAATCAAATCAGGGCAAAATTCTGGCTTTTGAAGCTGTATAAGTGCAAATCGGACGAAAGATATATATGGGAGCTATATTTAAATCTGAACCGATTTTAACCGAAATTGGCACAGTTAACAATATTATTAAACGTACTCCTTGTGCTAAATTTGAAGCAAATCAGGGTAAAATTCTGGCTTTTGAGGCCATATACGTCCAAATCGGACGAAAGGTATATACACACAAAAAAATAATACACAAAAATTTTCCAAACACGAGATTCATAAATTATATGAAAACAATTCATAAAATCAAAAATACAGGTTTTCATTGACTATGAATGTGTACATAATATGAATGGAATTTTTAATATTACAAATGAAGTGTACATATTTTTGTCTTTGAAAAATATGTACCTTTACATAATAAAGGGTGATTCTTTTGAGGTTAGGATTTTCATGCATTAGTATTTGACAGATCACGTGGGATTTCAGACATGGTGTCAAAGAGAAAGATGCTCAGTATGCTTTGACGTTTCATCATGAATAGCCGAACGATCTGCCACAACGTCGAATTTTCAGTGAATGGGCCCTAGAAAAGTTGGCAGAAAATCCGCTTTTTTATCGACAAATTTTGTTCAGCGATGAGGCTCATTTCTGGTTGAATGGCTACGTAAATAAGCAAAATTGCCGCATTTGGAGTGAAGAGCAACCAGAAGCCGTTCAAGAACTGTCCATGCATCCCGAAAAATGCACTGTTTGGTGTGGTTTGTACGCTGGTGGAATCATTGGACCGTATTTTTTCAAAGATGCTGTTGGACGCAACGTTACGGTGAATGGCGATCGCTATCGTTCGATGCTAACAAACTTTTTGTTGCCAAAAATGGAAGAACTGAACTTGGTTGACATGTGGTTTCAACAAGATGGCGCTACATGCCACACAGCTCGCGATTCTATGGCCATTTTGAGGGAAAACTTCGGAGAACAATTCATCTCAAGAAATGGACCGGTAAGTTGGCCACCAAGATCATGCGATTTGACGCCTTTAGACTATTTTTTGTGGGGCTACGTCAAGTCTAAAGTCTACAGAAATAAGCCAGCAACTATTCCAGCTTTGGAAGACAACATTTCCGAAGAAATTCGGGCTATTCCGGCCGAAATGCTCGAAAAAGTTGCCCAAAATTGGACTTTCCGAATGGACCACCTAAGACGCAGCCGCGGTCAACATTTAAATTAAATTATCTTCAAAAAGTAAATGTCATGGACCAATCTAACGTTTCAAATAAAGAACCGATGAGATTTTGCAAATTTTATGCGTTTTTTTTTTTTAAAAAGTTATCAAGCTCTTAACAAATCACCCTTTATATACAAAAATGCATTATATGTAACTTTTGTTTTAAATTTTCCCCTGATTCTTAATGCCTGCATAATTGGTCAAAATGTATGAACCCATTTATTAAACCCCACATTAAAGACCAGCCAGCAAAGAACATAATTTTATAATATTTTATATTATTGATAAACATGAGCACCAACGCATCCAGTTAATATTGTTGTTTCGTAAATTTTTTTTACAGCAATAAAAAATCTTCTAATCGCGACGGCGACTCAAACTGTACTGAAAAACTCAAACACATCAAACTCACGTGTTACCTTCATAATGTTATGTATCATATTATATGCTTGTATTGTATATATATGAGAGTAACTCTAAGTTGGGGCTCTCTCACGCTAAAAGAAAACCAGTATTTTTTGATATATTAAGTACAATGTCATTAATTTTATGAAACCGTCTCTATATATTATTAAAAGATTCATAATTTCATAACAAGTATTTATGAAAACAATATATTATGTAAGTGTACACATTTTTTATGAAAAAGTCCATAAAATTATAAAAATGTATAAATTTATGTACAAATTCATATTTTATTTTTTTGTGTGTATGGGAGCTAAAGGGTGATTCTTTTGAGGTTAGGATTTTCATGCATTAGTATTTGACAGATCACGTGGGATTTCAGACATGGTGTCAAAGAGAAAGATGCTCAGTATGCTTTGACATTTCATCATGAATAGCCGAACGATCTGCCACAACGTCGAATTTTCAGTGAATGGGCCCTAGAAAAGTTGGCAGAAAATCCGCTTTTTTATCGACAAATTTTGTTCAGCGATGAGGCTCATTTCTGGTTGAATGGCTACGTAAATAAGCAAAATTGCCGCATTTGGAGTGAAGAGCAACCAGAAGCCGTTCAAGAACTGCCCATGCATCCCGAAAAATGCAATGTTTGGTGTGGTTTGTACGCTGGTGGAATCATTGGACCGTATTTTTTCAAAGATGCTGTTGGACGCAACGTTACGGTGAATGGCGATCGCTATCGTTCGATGCTAACAAACTTTTTGTTTGCAAAAATGGAAGAACTGAACTTGGTTGACATGTGGTTTCAACAAGATGGCGCTACATGCCACACAGCTCGCGATTCTATGGCCATTTTGAGGGAAAACTTCGGAGAACAATTCATCTCAAGAAATGGACCGGTAAGTTGGCCACCAAGATCATGCGATTTGACGCCTTTAGACTATTTTTGTGGGGCTACGTCAAGTCTAAAGTCTACAGAAATAAGCCAGCAACTATTCCAGCTTTGGAAGACAACATTTCCGAAGAAATTCGGGCTATTCCGGCCGAAATGCTCGAAAAAGTTGCCCAAAATTGGACTTTCCGAATGGACCACCTAAGACGCAGCCGCGGTCAACATTTAAATGAAATTATCTTCAAAAAGTAAATGTCATGGACCAATCTAACGTTTCAAATAAAGAACCGATGAGATTTTGCAAATTTTATGCGTTTTTTTTTTTTAAAAAGTTATCAAGCTCTTAACAAATCACCCTTTATATCTAAATCTGAACCGATTTGGCTGATGTTTTGCAGGTTTTACGTGACCGACAAAACATTCAGATGTACGCAATTTGAAGAAGATCGGTTCATAAATACGTTAATTATGATCAACTCGGTGATAAATATATATGGCAGCTATATCTAAATCTGAACCGATCTGACCAAAATCAATAGCGATTGTCTTTGACCCGAAGAAAGACCCCATGCCAAAATTGAGGACGATAGGACTTAAATTGCGAGCTGTACTTTGTGCACAAAATTACATATACAGACAGACGGACGGACAGACAGACAGACGGACATCGCTAAATCGACTCGGAATTTAATTCTAAGCCGATCGGTATACTAAAAGATGGGTCTATGACTATTATTTCTTGGCGTTACATACAAATGCACAAACTTATTATACCCTGTACCACAGTAGTGGTGAAGGGTATAAAAAGAGCCCATGCTGATAAGTCCCTTGTCTGACACATAGGTGGCAACGCTAGTATTAAATGCATATTATTTTTATATAGTACCAATCTTCAAATGATTCGTGTCAAAATTTGACGTCTGTAAGTCAATTAGTTTGTGAGATAGAGCGTCTTTTGTGAAGCAACTTTTGTTATTGTGAAAAAAATGGTAAATCGTGTTTTGATAAAATACTGTTTTCTGAAGGGAAAAATACGGTGGAAGCAAAAACTTTGCTTGATAATGAGTTTCCGGACTCTGCCCCAGGGAAATCAACAATAATTGATTGGTATGCAAAATTCAAGCGTGTTGAAATGAGCACAGAGGACGGTGAACGCAGTGGACGCCCGAAAGAGGAGTTTATCGACGAAAACATAAAAAAAAATCCACAAAATGATTTTGAATGACCGTAAAATGAAGTTGATCGAGATAGCAGAGGCCTTAAAGATATCAAAGGAACGTGTTGGTCATATCATTCATCAATATTTGGATATGCGGAAGCTCTGTGCAAAATGGGTGCAGCGCGAGCTCACATTTGACCAAAAACAACAACGTGTTGATGATTCTGAGCGGTGTTTGCAGCTGTTAACTCGTAATAATCCCAAGTTTTTCCATCGATACGTGACAATGGATGAAATATGGCTCCATCACTACACTCCGGCTGTGTGGGCAGCGACCAGTGAACCGTCTCCGAAGCGTGGAAAGACTCGAAAGTCCGCTGGCAAAGTAATGGCCTCTGTTTTTTGGGATGCGCATGGAATAATTCTTATCGATTATCTTGAGAAGGGAAAATCCATCAACAGTGACTATTATATGGCGTTATTGGAGCGTTCGAAGGTGGAAATCGCGGCAAAACGGCCCCATATGAAGAAGAAACAAGTATATACGGCCGTAAGTTCAGCCAGGCCGAAGCTGTACCCTCCACCATGGATTGCGTAGAAACTTCTACTGAAGCCGATGGCAAGGTATCTTAAATCTTCCTAACCCCGTAATATATACCACATAGTCCATACGTGGTATATATTAAAAAAGGCCGATTAAATACGTATATAATTAAGTTTAAAGTTTCTATAGAAATAAAATTTTGACAAAATAAAATTTTGACAACATTTTCTATAGAAGTAAAATTTTGACAAAATTTTCTATAGAAATAAAATTTGGAAAAAAATTTCTATAGCAATAAAATTTTGACAAAATTTTCTATAGAATAAAATTTGGAAAAAATTTTCTATAGAAATAACATTGACAGTGTTTTCTATAAAAATAAAAATTTGGTAGATTATTTTTGGCTCGAGAGGCAACCATGATTATGAACCGATATGGACCAATTTTTGTGTGATTGGGGATCGGCTATATATAACTATAGACCGATATGGACCAATTTTGGCATGGTTCTTAGCGGCCTTATACTAACTAATTTTGCTCATCCAAGAGGCTCCGGAGATCAAATTTGGGGAACGGTTTATATGGGGGCTATATATAATTAAGGACCGATATGGACCAATTTTTGCATGGTTGTTAGAGACCATATACCAACACCATGTACCAAGTTTCAGCGGGATCGGATGAAATTTGCTTCTCTTTTAGGCTCCGCAAGCCAAATCTGGAGATCGGTTTATATGGGGGCTATATATAATTATGGACCGATGTGGACCAGTTTTTGCATGGTTGTTAGAGACCATATACCAACACCATATACCAAATTTCAGCCGGATGGGATGAAATATGCTTCTTTTAGAGGCTCCACAAGCCAAATCTGAGGGTCCCTTTATATGTGGGCTATACGTAAAAGTGGACCGATATGGCCCATTTTCAATACCATCCGACCTACATCTATAACAACTACTTGTGCCAAGTTTCAAGTCGATAGCTTGTTTCGTTCGGAAGTTAGCGTGATTTCAACAGACGGACGGACGGACGGACATGCTTAGATCGACTCAGAATTTCACCACGACCCAGAATATATATACTTTATGGGGTCTTAGAGCAATATTTCGATGTGTTACAAACGGAATGACAAAGTTAATATACCCCCATCCTATGATGGAGGGTATAAAAATGAAATAAAACTTTAAGGAAGTCACTAAATGTATATCTCTTTGCAGAAAACTAAAATTATGGATTCTACGTTCTTGAAAACATTACAAAGCTGACCAATGAAAATATGGTGGACAATTAACTGGAACTGCTTTAAATAGTTTATAATAATTGATACGTCAATATGAAAAATTAAATCAACACTTTAAAGAAGTCACTAAATTTAAATCTCTTTGCAGAAAACTAAAATCTTTGGATGCTACATTCTTGCAAACAATAAGAAGCTGACCAATGAAAAATGAGTGGCTTATCGACAAGAAAAAGTTTCCAGAAACATTACAAGTGCAACCAATTAAAATTGTTAAAAACAACAAATTGTTGAAGTCAACAACTTCTGGATGAAAATGTTCATCACATCGTCAGTTTAATTCATATGCTATTATCAGTTTAAAATGGATATTTTGTGAATTCCTTCTGCTGGAAATCAATTCTAACACGCGGTCCACTACGTTCCTAATTTCAAATTGTTAATAAAAGGAAGGAACCAAAAGGAAGGAAATCGAATTATCAATGCAAAAGTGTTTACTAATAATGTTTAAGATATTTAGGGCCAGTTTCTCAATGTCTTGTTATTATTTATGGTGTCGATAAAACAGCTGATCCCATACAAAAATTTTACTAACCGGAGGTATATCAACCGGTTAAAATTAATCGGAGGATGAGAAACTGGCCATTAAAGTTTTGTTGTTTGTTTTTTTTTCTGTTCTTATTTGTTGATATGTTTAATAAGATTATTATTTATCAATTGGTATTGTAGTGTATTATGTAGTGTAGTGTATTGTTATATATTTTATTTTGATGAAAATGAATAAATTATACAAAATTCATAGAATTTTGGCTTTGACTTTCAATTTGAAGTGGGGATATCATTCATACAAATTTAGGTTGAAAAGTATTTGCAACGATGTTAATTTTGAATTTGACTCGCATCGAAAATTGTTTGACAAATTATTGAGATGCGATGCATTTCAATTTGAGGATAACACTTGAGATATTATTGCTAATGTGTTGAATTTCACTGTTGAGGGTAATGTCTGTTTTTTGTTGAGAACGCGATTTTCTCAACAATTTCTCAACTTGAATATTACCCTATTCCTTTGAAAAAATGTTTGAAAAATTATTGAAATTTAGCATTTTTCAAACGTTTGTGTTTATTGGGATCCCAATAAAAAAATTATTTATCTTCAACACCTTTTCAAAGATTTCGTCATCAGTTTGGCAAATTGGAAGTAATTCGCAAACAATTTGAAGATGTATTGAAAATGAGCTATTTCAAGTCAAGTTGAATTTATGTTGAAAATTATATTTACCCTCAAACTGAAAAGTTGTTGCATTTGAAAAACGCTCATCCCCAATAAACACAAACGTTTGAAAAATACTAAAATTCAATAATTTTTCAAACATTTTTTCAAAGGATTAGGGTAATATTCAAGTTGAGAAATTGTTGAGAAAATCGCGTTCTCAACAAAAAACAGACATTACCCTCAACAGTAAAATTCAACACAATAGCAATAATTTCTCAATTGTAATCCTCAAATTGAAATGCATCGCTACTCGATAATTTCTCAAACAGTTTTCAATGTGATAAAAATAAAAAATTAGCATTGTTGCGAATACTTTCAAACCACAATTTGTATGAAAGTCAATCCTAGTTCTATCTTAAAGTCAATACTAAATTTCTAGATTTTGTAAATTTTATTATTTTTTTCGTTAACAAATATAATAATCTTAAAAATAACATTAATAATATATAAAAATAATAATATAATACCAATCAAAATGTAATTATCTTATTAAACGTATTAATAAATACAACTATGAATACAACTTTAAATATCTTAAACATTTTTACATGTATAATTCCATTTCCTCCATAATGTTGGTGTCATTAATATGCTGGCAATTTGAAATAATTACTATCGAGGAACTTGCTGGCTTGTGTGTTAGAATAGATTCCAGCAAGAGGAAATCACAAAATATCAAACTGATGACGGGATGTAAATTGATGTAATGCACATTTTCATCCAGAAGTTCTTGATATAGGAATTGTTGCACTTTGTTTTAATTGGTTGCACCTTGTAAGTTTTCTGAAAACTTTTCTTTGTTGTTCCCTTCATCGGTTTTTCATCGGCCAACATCTTCCAAGAATATACCATCCAATGATTTTAGTTTTCTGCAAAACAATCGAGTTTTGTGATTTCCATTATGTTTTCATTTCACTTTTTATTTTGACTTACCAATTTGTATTTCTTCCAACTGACCACGTACTTCGTGATTTCCTCAAGAACGTTGGTGTTACAAAATTGTTGTTATTAAAATACTGGCAATTTTCAGGAACTTGATGACCAGATAATTGGGATAAATTTCCAGCAATTTCAATTCACAAAATAACAAATTAAACCGATGATGCGATGTAAATTAAACTATCGATGTGATGCGAATTATCATCCAGTAGTTGTTGAAATGGAAAAGAATAAATACCAAGTTTTTTTGGTTGCACTTTGATTTATGGAAACTTTCTCTTCTCAATAAGCCACTATCATTTTTCATCGGCCAGCCTCTTAATGTGTCCAAGAATCAGCATCCAAATATTTTAGTTGTCTGCAAAGAGATTTGATTTTAGTGACTTCCTTAAAGTTTTCACAAGGCATATTAATTAAACAAAGCCTTTGACAAGATGAATGTCGATATTAGTCACCTGATTGCATGACTTTACCTCTTTAATATGCCTTGAAGTTTTCATTTCGTGTTTTAGTTTTACTTACCAATTATTATAAGCAATTTCAATTGATTATTAAAAAATTTCCCCATTTTTGTATTTCTTCCACGAACTTTGTTGTCCAAAGTAGTATTGAAAACCATGTGGTTTTTTCGTTGCATTTCAGGGTAGTGTTTTGTCAAAGTTTTCTCCAATTATCTTCAACACATTTTCAAAGTTTTCGTCAACATTTTGCCAAATTGGTTGTAATTCGCAAACAATTTGAAGATGTATTGAAGATGAGCTGTTTCAAGTCAAGTTGAATTTATGTTGAAAATTATATTTACCCTCAAACTGAAAAGGTGTTGCATTTGAAAAACGCTCATTCTGTGTTTATTGGGTCCTGTGTTTATTGGGATGTGTATTATCTTATTATGACTTCTGGTAACTGTACCATCAATGTTGCCACATTTAGTGGAATGTACAGGCCAGAGAATGAAGCCGACCCATTTTTGTCGGCGGTGGCGGACACTAAATTTTTGCCTCCGGCGGCGGCGGCTTGACGGATGAGCCGATATAAATTTGTTCACTCGGCGGCGGACAATTATCCATTATAAAATCAATTTGAAGTTAATCGAATTGTAATGAGATTAGTTGTACAACCTATCTTACAAACAAATTTACTTTTCGTTCAAATTTTCTGAGCTAAATTTTTGCTAAATTATTATAGCAGCTTAAATATGATTGGTTGTGTTCAAAATTTTGGGAAAAATACGACAATTATATAAAAAATTTTCTGATTTAAATCGATATTTTTGCTTAATTGGCGGCTAAATTTGAGTCGAGATGAGTCGACATATTCGGCGGCGGCGTCGACTGAAATCGGCGGCGCGACTCGGCGGCTTCATTCTCTGGCACAGTCCTATATGTTCACATATTTACGAGTAATTGGAACAATTTGAAACCGTTCATATTGGATTATCGTGTTAGAACAATCGCCAGATTTAAATTAAAATGTACGTTCACAGTATTGCAACGCAAAACAGGTGATTATTTTGCTCACATAGTAGCTGTCGGCATTGCCAAACGTTTATTACTTTCGTAGATAGAAACAATCTTACCTACCTACATCACAAATTTATTTTCGGTAAAATTAATAATGTTCAAATGCATACATTATTAATTTTACCAAAATTAAATTTCGGATGTAGGCTTAATTAAGCGTTTAAAAACGATTAGGTTCTATTAATTCGTACGCTGTCAGCATTTCAAAGTTCCATTTCATCCTCATCGCTACCACAGACTCGTAATAGACACTACAACAATCGCCAACTGTGATGGGGGAAGCATATCAAAAAGTACAAAATGTACATGAAAGTATTTTGCCATCACTATTGTCACAAGCTCCATTTCATGGCTGAATAAAGAGTTTGAATCACGAGTACAAAAACAAAAATTTCAATATGTTGTTTACAATTTTAAGAAGTCAAAATCAGCTGATAAAAAAATCGTATGGCATTCGTAAAAGTGGCAATTATTTATTCTTTCAATTGTTCTGAAAAAATAATTAAAATCCAGAGAAAAGTGAAGTTTCAAATTTAATTGCGTCACCAATGAGTGATTGTGAAGTGGATAAATCATCCGAGGAACGCCAATATAAGACAAATAAAACTATAATACCCACCAAAGTTAAGAATGGAAGTCAGTCATATGGCTCTTCGCCAGCTATTAACAAAAACAGTTCATGAAGCAGTTTAAAAACTGATGTGCGTGGTATTTTGGGACTGGAATATGTTATCAAGATACTAAAGCCATCTTCGAATAATTCTTCAGCTATGAATGTGTGAGTTGGTTTTAGATGCATTTGCTATGCAGTGTCATAGACCTTATAATACACATGCACCCAGAAAAAAGTGCCTTCGAAACTAAAGGAAAAAATTTTCATCAATATAGTTTATCCATTTTATTTCCATCAAGGTAAATTTTTGTGAAAAATAATAAAATTTACTCGTTTCAGTAAAAAATCCTAAACTGTAAGCAGTTAGGAATAGTTCATTAACTAGAATAAGGCATGGAATTTTACTCATACTATTTTCTTCGCTGGGTATAAGAATTTACTACTGAAAAAGAAAATTTTATTCACCGATAACAAAGCATTCGTAAAAATAAACAAAAACCGAACTAAAACCAAGTTTCCTCAAAATTAGTAAAATTTCTTATAAAATGATAATTGCGACTTCCTTTATAATAGAAAGTTTTTCATACATACGAACAACACTTGGCATAGAAAAATATTTTAGTTCATTCGTACTAAGAAGTATGCAATCCTTTCAAAACTTAAGGAAACACACTTGTTAGAATATAGGAAATTTTCCTAAATTTCTATTGTCTACCTGTAATCGATACCTGTCATCGTAATCGATGTGTTTGCGCGTGGGTGTAATCGATATGTTTGCGCGTCGGTTGTTTTTTTCTAGTTGGAATCGCGTTATTTTGGTATACGGAGAGATTGTTAAAAAATAATATGGTAAAATAATATAATAAATAACAAATAAAATATATAAAATATTTGTTATTTTAAATTAGTGAGAAAAATTTTCGTTTTTAAAAATAAATCTATCAATGTTCGTGATAGTGTATAAAGGATAAAAACACCAGCAGAATAACAACCCTTTCATTTGTCTTCATTTTGGAATCTTCAATTATCAGGTAATATTCAGTGACGCTAACCTTTTGGATCAAAAATGTTTTATGATATTTTATATTTGTAGGTATTGAAATTGTAAAAGGAGGACAAAATCGTTAGGCAGCAACTTATTAAAAGTGAAAAGTACAAGAAGAAGAAAAAGTGCGTTTTACAGTTGAAAATATCACACGGAAATTGGAAATAGTGGAATAATAAACTAATATTTCAAAGAGATTCGATGCTGTTGATTCTTAATAAATGTATTCAATATATTAATAAAACATGTCTTTATTGAAGATAAAGTTGCTTATAGAAATAAATAAAATTGTATTTAAAAACGAAGGTAAGCAGTTCTAATTATGAAGTAAAACTTTTACCACAAATGTGTAAGATTTGTCCAAATGAATGAAAAAATTTCAATAAAATCATTCCATATATGAATTCAAATTAGTTAATTTTTTTCATTCTGTAGTATAGTGGTACATAAATATAGGAAAATGTTAACTAATATATGGAATACATTATTCCTAATTTCTACGAAAATCACATCGTTCAAACAAATAAAAATGGCTTTGGCGCTATACGAAGTTCAACTTTCTTCACAATGAGTTCATTTTAACTTAAAGAAGGGGTCACTTTTTTCTGGGTGTGGGTGTCAAACTATGTTTGACAGTTCCGAAGATTAAGAATAAACGAGAAAAATAAGAGCACGCTCAAAGTCTCTTTCGTTTTCCTTTTTGTAGTTTGCCAATTTTACACAAAATTAGACCGTTTATGATGCACCAGAGGATTTATAAATAAATTATTATATTAAAAGTTCATATTTGAACAAAAAATTGTGACCAAAACCGCGAAAATACGAATTTTAATTTTGAGCAGCATTGCTCTTTACGAACAACACAAAAGCAAATGCACGAAAATTAATGTTTGGGACTCTTTACGAAAAAATCAAAACGAAATGTCAGAAAATTAATTTTTGGAACTGACACATTTTTTTTAAGAGAATAGTGGATCATCTATGTATTATAAGGTCTATGTGCAGTGTCATTTGGAGAGCTGCAACCACCATAAACATATGATTTTGACATCTTAAAATTTTGTGGAAATAAAAAAATTGTTATCATATGGGCCCATGATTTAACCTTCTGGTTCAGCCATGAGCCATTTTATATTTTGTGAAACACCAAGCGCAACTAGCTTATTATAATTAATTTAAATAAAAACGAAAATAAAGTGCTGAAAACATAGTTATTACGCTTAAAATTGTGAAAGGTATATTGGTGAACAATTTTCGACTTTCCAAATGGAATAAAGTGATAGTTTTTCCAATATTTTTCCAGGCACGATTAAACACTGATAGACGCTGGAGCATCAGCCGAAATAGCAGAATTGCAACTTATAAACCAACACAATTCTTTTGTTAAGACATTATGTTCAATGTGTTTTTATTCGTATAAATGTTATGGTTGAGTTACATACACCCAGAAAAAGGTGCCTTCGAAACTAAAGGACAAAATGTTCACCAATTTAATTTAACCATTCTATTTCCATTAAGTTAAATTTTTGTGTGAAATAATAAATAACTTGTTTCATCAAAAACAAATCCTAAACTAAAAGCAGTTAGGAATAGTTCATTAACTAGAATAAGGCATGGCATTTTACTAATACTGTTTTCTTCGCTGGGTATAAGAATTTACTACTGAAAAATAAAATTGTATTCACTGATAACAAAGCATTCGTAAAAATAAACAAAAACCGAACTAAACCCAAGTTCCATCAAAATTTAGTAAAATTTCCTATAAAATGATAATTCTGACCTCTTTTATTATAGAAAGTTTATCACACATACGAATAACACTTGGCATAGAAAAATATTTTAGTTCATTCGTACTAAGAAGTATTCAATCCTTTCAAAACTTAAGGAAACACACTTATTATGTTAGAATATAGGAAATTTTCCTATATTTCTTGTATCTGCCTGTAATCGATACTTGTCATCGATGTAATCGATATGTTTGCGCGTGGGTTGTTTGTTTAGTTGGAATCGTGGTGTTATGATAAACGGAGAGATAGCTAAAAAATAATTTAGTAAAATAATATAATAAATAACAAATAAAATATATAAAATATTTGTTATTTTAAATTAGTGAGAAAATACCAGAAGAACAACCCCTTAATTCGTCTTCAATTATCAGGTAATATTCAGTGACGCTAACCTTTTGTGAAAAAATTGGTTTATGATTTTTTGTAATTGCATTGAAATTGTAAAAGGAGGACGAAATCGTTAGGCAGCAACTTATTAAAAGTGAAAGGTACAAGAAGAAGAAATATGCGGTTTACAGTTGATAACATTACATGGAAATTGAAAATAGTGGAATAATAAACTAATATTTTAAGGCCTGTCGATGCTGTTGATTTTAAATAAGTATATTTAATATATTAATAAAACATGTATTTTATAGAAGAAAAAATTGCTTATATATAAATAAATTGTATTCAAAAACGAAGGTAAGCAGTTCTAATTTTGAAGTAAAAGGTTTACCACAAATATGTAAGATTTGGCCAAATGAACGAAAAACGTTCAATAAAATCAATCCATGTATGAATTCAATTTAGTTAAATTTTTTTCATTCTGCAGTATAAAGGTACATAAATATAGGAAAATGTTAACTAATATACATATGGAATGCATTCTACCTAATTTCTACGAAAATAACATCGTTCAAACAAATAAAAATTTCTTTGGCGCTATACAAAGTTCAACTTTCTTCACAATTAGTTCATTTTAACTTAAAGAAGGGGTTTCTTTTTTCTGGTTGTACTATGCGTTACTGCGTCCGTTGATGGCATAGTTGAATTTTTTCTTTGAAAGGATCTGTTTTGTTATGCGCCTTGCAGACTATAAGTTTATCTGGACAACAGTGGTTGTGTCGAACATATCCCATATATTGGCCACATTATAAGTTTGGTCGGAAGGCATAATCGATACTGCTGCATGTTTATGGGATCGATAACACATGTACCGATTATTAGACAGAAAAAAATAATTGTTGTCTTAAATTACGAAACTAATTCACCCAATTAATTTTTAATTGAAATTTCTTTAACGACAGAAATGATAGTATCATTTACTAATGCCAATTAAAAAATTAATTAATATTAATAATTTTTGTCATTGATTTTAATTAGGAAAAATATTGGTGATATGTTTTTCTGTGTAATTAAGATTTAGCCTGACCGAATAACTATCAGCGTTATTTTATCAAGCTTTTAGGTATCAGCTGACTTTTTTTTTATTTTTTCGATTTAAATATGAAATCTATTTAGGACATCTTTCACATGCATCCAATTTAGCAACATATTTGCTAATAATACCTCCATTGGATTTGTGGAAATTGGTTTTAAATGTAATTTGATCACTTCTAGAAAATATCTATTTGCTATTTACATTGCTATGACATGACTATAAATTGTTGTTAAAGTATTTATTTAATTGCTAAAAATAAAATTGATGCAAGTGTCAAAACCCGTTTTCGTTTAAAGTAGCTAACCAAAATCTCATGTTGGGTACATTACCGATGTCATTACACCCATAGAAAAATTATTACCATACGGGCTCAAATCGATACCGTACGTAATTGATAGTTAAGGGCACCTTATACGGTCGGATAAACCCTGCGACACAACACGTCGCGGCGACAAATCCGATTGTATAAGGTCGTGTTCGGCTGTCGCGGGGACGTGTTGGCATAAAATCAAAACAACTTTGATTTTTTCTGGTTGGGTGGTACAAATCATTGAGTGTAAGGGGATGTTCGACAAACATTATCACAGACAAATTTATTTTTACTTTAAAAACAGGCATTTCTGCAATGAAATTAATGATGGATCGCCAATTCTGGTTGAAAATTAAAGAAATATATAAATCAAAACCAGTATTGTGGCAAAAACGTGGAAAAATTCCACTTCCAATCAATGGGAAACCAGGCGACAAGTATTTTGAAATTCATCAAGTAATTTGTAATATATTAAATGTGGATTGCTTCAGGAATCATTGTTTTGACACATATACCAGGATTTTTTTTATTATTTTCTTCCAGTTTTTCAGTAAAAAATGGTTTCACCCATAAATCTTCGTACAACTTCATTGTTTGTTTATGCTTCTTCTTATTTTTTCATGTTGTCATCACATTTGTTCGTGCAGTGTAAGGGGCAAAACTTGAACGAACACACAACAAATAGACGAACCTCTGTCGGAGTGTTTATCCGACCGTCTAAGGTCCGCTTTAGCCAACCCCGTAAGGTACAATTATTGTACTACAATATCAATACCGAACGGTGCAGGCGGTACGCAAAGCATGAAAGTACCGTACGGTATTATGAAAATACCAATATGGTATTGAAAATAATACTTAAGCGGTATTAATATTTATACCATTAAGTTATTGATATATAAACAGTGTAGTATTACCAAATAATACCAAAACGGTAATGAATTTAACACAAACGGTAATGGCCACGTAGCGCCTTTTTTCTACCAGTGTACAGGTTTTATGTGGACGTTATTGTTTGCTTTTCTAATGTTCCACAGAACACGCGATAATTACAACTAAAAAAACTGTTTCATGATTGAAAATGATAACAAAAAATAGAGCCCATGTATATGGTCGAAAGTTCCGCTCAGCCAAAAGTATGTGCCAGGAACGTACACAGAATTCAGTTCCTGAGGAGGCTAACATTTATTCTTGACTCTCGTTGCCCATGGTATGGTATGTCTCTGGTGGAGGAAATAAAGGGTGATTCTTTTGAGGTTAGGATTTTCATGCATTAGTATTTGACAGATCACGTGGGATTTCAGACATGGTGTCAAAGAGAAAGATGCTCAGTATGCTTTGACATTTCATCATGAATAGACTTACGATCTGCCACAACGTCGAATTTTCAGTGAATGGGCCCTAGAAAAGTTGGCAGAAAATCCGCTTTTTTATCGACAAATTTTGTTCAGCGATGAGGCTCATTTCTGGTTGAATGGCTACGTAAATAAGCAAAATTGCCGCATTTGGAGTGAAGAGCAACCAGAAGCCGTTCAAGAACTGCCCATGCATCCCGAAAAATGCACTGTTTGGTGTGGTTTGTACGCTGGTGGAATCATTGGACCGTATTTTTTCAAAGATGCTGTTGGACGCAACGTTACGGTGAATGGCGATCGCTATCGTTCGATGCTAACAAACTTTTTGTTGCCAAAAATGGAAGAACTGAACTTGGTTGACATGTGGTTTCAACAAGATGGCGCTACATGCCACACAGCTCGCGATTCTATGGCCATTTTGAGGGAAAACTTCGGAGAACAATTCATCTCAAGAAATGGACCGGTAAGTTGGCCACCAAGATCATGCGATTTGACGCCTTTAGACTATTTTTTGTGGGGCTACGTCAAGTCTAAAGTCTACAGAAATAAGCCAGCAACTATTCCAGCTTTGGAAGACAACATTTCCGAAGAAATTCGGGCTATTCCGGCCGAAATGCTCGAAAAAGTTGCCCAAAATTGGACTTTCCGAATGGACCACCTAAGACGCAGCCGCGGTCAACATTTAAATGAAATTATCTTCAAAAAGTAAATGTCATGGACCAATCTAACGTTTCAAATAAAGAACCGATGAGATTTTGCAAATTTTATGCGTTTTTTTTTTTTTTTAAAGTTATCAAGCTCTTAACAAATCACCCTTTATTACCTTCACTAGAGACATACACAGAAATGTTTCTATCAAAAGTAACCCAATATCTACTGAAGAAACGTTACACGCACAGAAAAAAATACCGCCAATATATGTCCAATTAATTACATTTATTTATTAAAAGAAAAATAAAATGAATTAAAAACTGATTGACAATTTTGAAATTATGGAAAAGTTTTCAATATTTACTTAAAAATGTATTTGAAACAATCAATTTTTAATCAAACTAAGAAAAGTACATACATAAAGAGATTAATCGAGTTTTGCAATCAATATCAATTAAATTATTAATTGAATCCTCTTTTAATGGAATCATGAAATCAATTAATTTTTGAAGTAATTTCATATAAAAATTTAATTGGGTCAATTCATTTCGTGATTGAATAAGAACTTTTTCTGTGTATAAAAAAAAAACATCACCAAAATATTTCCAATTAAAACGTTGATTGAAAACGCAATCAGTTAAAAAATTTAACTGATACAATTAACTTTTTAATCAAATTAAAATATTAATTCAATTAAGATTTATCCCCCTTAATTGTAATTATATAAAAACAAGCATTTCCAATAAAAAAAATTAATAATAATACTATTCACTGGTTCAAAAAATTTCTATTCAAATCTAAAGAAACAGCAAACTAAATAATTATAATCGGAAATTCATTTATAATTGTAAAATTACAAGATAATTATTTCGACCGAAGGGAAAATAATTATTAATAAATAAACAATAATAAAACAAATAAATGATTGTCTTGATTAAAACAAATATTGAGTTTTGGGACCAAAATCAATTAAATTTTTAATTGAACAACTTAAAACATTAATTGAAAGTGAGGAAATCCAGTAATATTTTATTCAATTAATTTTTTTATTTCTCATATTCTTGTTGATGTAAATAAATAATAATTATCATAAAAATCTGTGGTTGATTCTATCATTTGCGTGATTGAAGAAATTTCAATTAGAAATATTTGGAACAATTAATTTCGTGAAGAATCAGAAAAAAATATTGTCGGTGTAGTATCTGTTATAAATTTGGTTCATATTCACTTTTGGTCTGCAAGCAGGTCCAGCTTGGAGATGGGCATTTTAAAGAGGGAATTATTATTGCTTGATCCAACCGCTTATACTTACTTTTGCTTTTTAAGGTGAGTATTAAGTTCGAGTTTAGCCGCTAATTTTCACTAAAGTGAAAACTAAATGGGTAAAAAATGTCATAAAATTATACATATTCGTCGCAGATTTCATTATAACTTGATGGGGAATATCCCAAAGCAAATTTTCACAACGTTTGTATTCCTTAAAATGGATTAAAGAAAAGTAATCGTGAAAAAATGACGATTTTAGCGGCTAAACTCGAACTTAATACCCACCTTAAGGTACTATGTTCAGTTTTCAAGCTGAAAACCAGCTTGTTTTCACAGTTACTTTTTTTATTAACCAATTTAGAAATATAAAATTATTTGCAATTAATTCCTTGGATCTTTTCCATCCATTATTTGGCAAGACTCGATCAAAATATAATCGTCGTCATAAATATATTTGTACTTTTAATTTGGTGTTTTGGTGAAAAACCGAACATAGTACTCACCCTTAAATTGAACTATTGGTTGAAAATAGTTAAGATACTATGAATTTATTAATGAAAGTGTGGCAACCCTAATGGCTTTCCCTATTGTCCAGAGAAAGCTTTCACTCAATTCTATTAAACTATAAATTATTTGTTCTTTTCTAAATCAATTTCATTGTTCTAAACAATCATGTCTGCCCAATGAATTTTGATTACTTGTGTTTTGTCATGAATTTGTGACTTTTATACTGAAACTGCCTCTTTTTCTTTACTCTTTTTTACATACTGATTTACGGTTCTAGGAGATTATTAAAACATACAGTCCATTCCATCAAAAACTAATCTCGGAAGTGTACACATCTAAACAATTGTATTTTACTTGACCACAATGATTCTTTTACAACTATAGGCCAGTATTAAGTTGGCGTTATCGCGCTAAATTTACAATTTTTTCACGGTTACTTTTTTTAATAATTCATTTCACCGAAATTAAACATCTTCAATTTTTGCATTGGATCATTCCCCATCAAGTTATAAAAACATTTGCAACAAGAACATTTTAATTTTTGCAGATCTAGTACCCACCTTATATTAAAATGAATTTTTTCTAATAGTGTGAATTGGCGTCGTTCTAAATTTACCTATAAAGGCACCTAATAATTGCACTCATGCGATACTTTTTTGTAGTAACATGGCGTGGTACAACTTCTCAATAGTGACGGCAATTCTGTGACAAGTTTTGGATATTGCCCAATAAACACAGGATGAGCGTTTTTCAAATGCAACAACTTTTCAGTTTGAGGGTAAATATAATTTTCAACATAAATTCAACTTGACTTGAAATAGCTCATCTTCAAATTGTTTGCGAATTACTTCCAATTTGCCAAAATGTTGACGAAATCTTTGAAAAGGTGTTGAAGATAATATGAAAAACTTTGACAAAACACTACCCTAAAATGCAACGAAAAAACCATGTGGTTTTCAATACTTATTTGTGCAACGAAGTTCGTGGTCAATTGCAAGAAATAAAAAAATTGATAATTTTAGACAAATAACCAAATAGTTTATAAAAATAGGTAAGTGAAAATAAAAAATGAAATAAAACTTTAAGGAAGTCACTAAATGTATATCTGTTTGCAGAAAACTAAAATTATGGATTCTACGTTCTTGAAAACATTAAAAAGCTGACCGATGAAAAATGGTGGACAATTAACTGGAACTGCTTCAAATAGTTTATAATAAGGTACGTCAATATGAAAAATTAAATCAACACTTTAGAGAAGTCACTAAATTTAAATCTCTTTGCAGCAAACTAACATCTTTGGATGCTACATTCTTGCAAATATTAAGAAGCTGACCAATGAAAAATGAGTGGCTTATCGACAAGAAAAAGTTTCCACAAACATTACAAGTGCAACCAATTCAAATTGTTAAAAACAACAAATTGTTGAAATCAACAACTTCTGGATGAAAATGTGCATCACATCGTCAGTTTAATTCATATGCTATTATCAGTTTAAAATGGATATTTTGTGAATTCCTTCTGCTGGAAATCAATTCTAACACGCGGTCCAGTACGTTCCTAATTTCAAATTGCCCGCATGTTAATAAATTTTAATGCTGTTTTATGACACCAAAAGGAAGGAAATCGAATTATCATTGCAAAAGTGTTTACTACCCTGCCAACATTTTTTGAATTTGGGGGCGCTTCTGAGAATCCCCACTACGTCGAAAACAATCATATGCGACATCAAAAACTCGTCGGAGAAGCGCCGTCACTATTGAGAAGTTGTACCACGCCAAGTTACTACGAAAAAATTTCTCATCAGTGCAATTATTAGGTGCCTATTTAGATCAATTTCGAAGGACTCCAATAAGAACCCCTGCAAACTATCAGAAAAAGTGAATTTTAAGGTAATTGTAGAAGAATCATTGTGGTCAAGTAAAACACGATTGTGTAGATGTTTATTGATTTGAT
The DNA here is from genome assembly GCF_050003625.1 of Haematobia irritans. Taxonomy (NCBI): domain Eukaryota; kingdom Metazoa; phylum Arthropoda; class Insecta; order Diptera; family Muscidae; genus Haematobia; species Haematobia irritans. The sequence goes on from NC_134400.1 coordinate 46,632,905, forward strand.
TAAACATTTATAATTTCTTATAAATATAACATTTTTCGGTTTATGTCATCACATTTAACATAATTTTTTGCATTAATAAAAGAATGATGTTGAGTTTTAAGTAGCAAGTTACATATTGCAGCGTCTATCAGCCAGTTTGTTTATTTTCGATGGAGACAGCGTGCCTGGAAAAATATTTGAAAAACGATCACTTTATTCTATTTGGAAAGTCGAAAATTGTTCACCATATACCTTTCACAATTTTAAGCGTAATATCTATGTTTTCAGAACTTTATTTTCGTTTTTATTTAAATAAAATATAACAAGCTGGTTGCGCTTGGCTTTTCACAAAAAATAAAATGGCTCTTCTAACAGTAGTGATGGCAAAATACTTTCATGTACATTTTGTACTTTTTGATATGCTTCCCCCATCACAGTTCGCGATGGTTGTGGTGACATTTACGAGTCTGTGGTAGCGATGAGGGTGAAATGGAACCTTGAAATGCTGGCAGGGTAATAATGTTTAAGATATTTAAAGTTTTGTTGTTTTTTTTTTTTTTGTTCTTATTTGTTGATATGTTTAATAAGATTATTATTTATCAATTGGTATTGTAGTGTATTATGTAGTGTATTATATATTTTATTTTAATGAAAATGAATAAATTATACAAAATTCATAGAATTTTGGCTTTGACTTTCAATTTGAAGTGGGTATATCATTCATACAAATTTAGGTTGAAAAGTATTTGCAACGATGTTAATTTTGAATTTGACTCGCATCGAAAATTGTTTGACAAATTATTGAGTAGCGATGCATTTCAGTTTGAGGATAACACTTGAGATATTATTGCTAATGTGTTGAATTTCACTGTTGAGGGTAATGTCTGTTTTTTGTTGAGAACGCGATTTTCTCAACTTGAATATTACCCTAATCCTTTGAAAAAATGTTTGAAAAATTGTTGAAATTTAGCATTTTTCAAACGTTTGTGTTTATTGGGTGTATACGACTGTTTTCGACGTGGTGGGGATTCTCAGGTGTGTCGACAAATTAAAAACAATAGGGCTGTTTTCTTTTAGCACTGGATACACTAAACCGTGAAGGACTAAAAGAAAACAGAGTACTCGTTTATCCAGGACATCTCCAAAAATATGCAACACTGCTGCGATTATTTATGACACTGTACCACTTTGAATTTCTTGTTTTTCGATAAATTTGTCACAATAAAGTACTATTGTGAATCGAAGAAGCGTCACTTTATAAAAATACAATCTGGCAACGTCGGCGCGACTTGCACTGATGAGATGTTCTGGATAGAACACCAGTGCAACGGTGTTCTGGATAGCTCATACAAATGTTGCATCCAGTGCTAAAAGAAAACAGACATAACCCTGCCAACATTTTTTGAATTTGGGGGCGCTTCTGAGAATCCCCACTACGTCGAAAACAGTCGTATACGATATCCAAAACTCCTCGGAAAAGCGCCGTCACTATTGAGAAGTTGTACCACGCCAAGTTACTACAAAAAAGTATCGCATGAGTGCAATTATTAGGAGCCCTTCTGGATACATTTAGAAGGACGCCAATAAGAGCCCCTTCAAACAATCAGACAAAGTGCATTTTAAGATAGTTGTAAAAGAATCATTGTGGTCAAGTAAAACACGATTGTTTAGATGTTTATTAATTTTATGAAACATTTATAAATTCTCATAAATATAACATTTATACGACTATCACATCACATTTAACACATTTTTATGCATTAATAAGAGATTGATGTTGAGTTACAAGTTGTAAGTTAAATGTTGTAGCGTCTATCAGCCAGTACTTATATTCCCAATGGAGGCAGCGTGTCTGGAAAAATATTTGAAAAACTATCACTTTATTCCATTTGGAAAGTCAAAAATTGTTCACCAATTTACTTTTCACAATTTTAACCGTAATAACTATGTTTTCAGCACTTTATTTTCGTTTTCGTTGAAATAAATTATAATAAGCCAGTTGCGCTTGGTGTTTCACAAAATATAAAATGGCTCTTGTAACAATAGTGATGGCAAAATACTTTCATGCGAATAGTGATGGCAAAATACTATCACTGTTGGCGATTGTTGCAGTGTCACTTACGAGTCTGTGGTAGCGATGAGGATGAAATGGAACATTGAAATGCTGGCAGGGAATGTTGGCAGGGTAATGGCAACCTACAAACGATACATTTTCAACTATCAGTTTAGTGCTTTTTCCACTATTTGAGTATTTCTTTAACTGTTTTTTGTAAAGTATTTACTCTTTTGATTTAAATTTACAATAAAATAATTTAAAAATGTTATAAATATCGTCCAACTCAATTAAATAAAATATTTTCTGACTAAAACCAATGTGGTATTATGGTTTTTATGCTTCTTCTTCATGCTCTTAATGGCAACCTACAAACGATACATTTTCACCTGTGAGTTTAGTACTTTCTTCCCTATTTGAGTTTTTCTTTAACTATTTTCTGTAAAATATTTACTCATTTTATTACAATTTACAATAAAATAATTTAAAAATGTTACAAATTTCGTCCAACTCAATTAAATAAAATATTTTACTACTAAAACCAATATGGTATTATGGTTTTTATGCTTCTTCTTCATGCTCTAAATGGCAACCTACAAACGATACATTTTCATCTATGAGTTTAGTACTTTCTTCCCTATTTGAGTTTTCCTTTAACTATTTTCTGTAAAATATTTACTCATTTTATTACAACTTACAATAGAATAATTTAAAAATGTTACAAATTTCGTCCAACTCAATTAAATAAAATATTTTACTACTAAAACCAATATGGTATTATGGTTTTTATGCTTCTTCTTCATGTTCTAAATGGCAACCTACAAACGATATGGCAATAGTAAGCCAACATTATGACATTTTAGTGTCAAAAGTAAAGGTATATACTTGGTGAGCAGTCGATATTTTTCGCAAACCATAATTTCTCACATGTGATTTTTGTGTTTTCGTTGGTTATTAATGAGTGATCTTCCAAAAATAATTGACTAATTAGAAGAAAACAGTCTGGTTTTTATTCGCTAGCCGAAAATAAACACGACATTTGAGTGAGTGTGTGCTTGGCTCTACAACCCTGATTGTGTTGAGTAGTTGTAGCGTTCAACGCTAAGCGAACCCCCTACTTTTTATTGCTGTTTGGAAACCAACGATACGGTTACTCTTATCCACTCAAAGCCAAGCAGAATCAAATCCGTATACAGTAAATATACAATTTCGTATTGTAAACATGCAAGTGAATGAACAAAATATAAAGGCAAGTGCCCGTTTGTGTGATGCCATTAAATGGCATCCCTGCCTTTATGATTCCAAATCAAAAGTGTATCAAATGAAACATGCTGTTGATGCCGCCTGGCGTTCTATAGCGAATGAATGCGAAGATACTGGTAAGTCCCCAATACTTTCTTGCATAGATTTAGCATTTTTCTTGCGATAGTCGATTACATAGGGCTAATTATGTTGTCCTTCCCATTTATGATATCCTCAATTAAAAGCGCTCCATGTATAGGAATGAAGTTGGTTTATTTCGGTTTATGAATTCTCGTAGACTTTCAAACTGTATTTTACAGCAGTGCATTTAAGACTACCAGAGTTGTTTTGATGGGTACATTTTAGCGAAACAGATAACACAATTATGACGGGTAACAACAGATTTGAATTTTTGGTCTTCCCAAGGCCGGTATGCACCTCCAGCGAAAAATTTCATTCCCATAAGAAATGCATTGCTATTTATGCTAACGAAATTTTCGGTAGCGTTCAGTTTCGTAAGCTGGTACGCACCTCTAATGAAAATAACAGGGTTGTCAAAAGCATATTTTGGCAGCAAACATTTAATTTATTACAATCATTGTGTGCGTAAAAGTTTTAAAAGGTCTGTAGATAATAAACAATTTATTTGAGGAATATTTGGAACATATATTAACAATTTTTAAAAGCGATTAGCTGGTTTAAAATTTGTGTACACAGCCCTGTTTTTTTGTTGTAGACTTAAATAAATTTTTGCTACCGAAAATTTCGCTAGATGTGCATACCGGCCTTAAGAAATAAAACTAGATGTTCGCGTATCGACTGCCTCTATGGTTGTGTGTTCACACATATGGATTCACAGCAATAACGAATTGCAATAAAATTTATTAACTCTTCGTTGCTTAAGGCCGGTAAGCACCTCTAGCGAAATTTTCGGTAGCAAAAATTTATTTAAGTCTACAACAAAAAAAACAGGGCTGTGTATACAAATTTTAAACCAGCTAATCGCTTTTAAAAATTGTTAATATATGTTCCAAATATTCCTCAAATAAATTGTTTATTATTTACAGACCTTTTAAAACTTTTACGCACACAATGATTGTAATAAATTAAATGTTTGCTGCCGAAATATGCTATTGACAACCCTGTTATTTTCATTAGAGGTGCGTACCAGCTAGAGGTGTGCGCGTGACACGAAATTGTCGTGACACGCGTGAATCACGTGAGTCGTGAATAAAATCAGAAGCAACTCTCGTGAATGTGCGTGAGTGGGACTGAAATAAATATGTCGTGCGTGAGCGTGCGTGAGTAATAAAATCGGTTCGTGAATGTGCGTGAATACAATTTCTGCAAAATCACGCTCACGATAAAAATAAAGATTTAATTCTTAAAAAATAAAGATTTAATTCTTACTTATGTTAAATGAAATTGATTTAGCTGTCGAACTATATTTTATTTATAAATTTTGTTACCTTTGCTCATTCCCGGTTGGAAAATGTCGTGAGTCTCGTGAATTTGTCGTGAGTCACTGGAATTGTCATGAATCGTGCGTGAGCATGAGTCTGTGAAAGTAGTTCGTGCGTGAGCGTGCGTGAGTACTGCTTTTCATCTCGTGAATGTGCGTGAGTGTGAGTGGATACGACATTTATCGTGCGTGAGCGTGCGTGAATAAATATTTAACTCCGTGAATGTGCGTGAGTGTGAGTGAAATTTCATTCACGCGCACACCTCTAGTACCAGCTTACGAAATTGAATGCTACCGAAAATTTCGTTAGCATAAATAGCAATGCATTTCTTATGGGAATGAAATTTTTCGCTAGAGGTGCATACCGGCCTTTATGAGTGCAATTTTGTCTGTTAATGTCTATCGGACACTAATGTTCTATTAATTGTTCTGTTAATTTTATTTCCTTTCTCCATCTTTTGAAATTAAATCCGTTAAATAAATAAAATGAAATATAAGTAGGAAAAAATATTTTGCATGACGGGGACATTAGACCAACCATAAATAATCAGTAAAAACATCGGTAACTAAAATATGGGAAACCTGATTGCACTGTTTGTTAAGAAAAACTCGAAAATAATATTAATTAAAAAAATGTCAATACATAGAAATCAAAAATTATTAATTTTTTTGTTTTCTAAATTATTTCATAATTGCCTTCGATAAAGTGGGTTCTATGTTCGGTTTTCGAGTTGAAAATCACTTTATTTTCGCGATTACTTTTACAGAATTGATTACTAATAAATGAAAAAAACATATTTTCATGTATAGTTTTGCCAAAATCTAGGTTAGAGGTTAGGTTAGATGGCAGCCCGATGTATCAGGTTCACTTAGACTATTCAGTCCATTGTGATATGCCAAAATCTAGACGAACAAGAAATTGCGCATCAATTCAGTCAATATTTAGAAAATTCGTTTTTGACTCTTTAAGAATTAAATGGAGAAATAATTAAATATTGGAAATTTACCTACACTGAAAAAAATCACAAATATACCTTAAATAAACACTTGTATTTTAAATAAGGAACACAGCAGCAAGATAATATTTGGTATTCTAAAGTAGTTTTTGAGATATATAACAATTTTCATGGGGGGCATAGGCGCCTTGCATATAATGGGTCATGGATTCAATCCCAGTTTCGAGCAACCACTAAAAATTTTTTCCAGCCGTGAATTATTCCCTCTCAGTAGTGCTGGTGACATTTCTGAGGAATTCAAATTTTCTATAAGTTTCACCGCAAGTAGTTTTTGAGATATATATCAATTTGCATGGGGAGCCACCGTGGTACAATGGTCAGCATGGCCGCCTTGGATAAAAAGGGTCATGGATTCAATCCCAGTTTCGAGCAACCACTTAACATTTTTTCCAGCCGTGAATTATCTCCTCTCAGTAGTGCTGGTGTCATTTCTGAGGAATTCAAATTTTCTATAAGTTTCACCGCAAGTAGTTTTTGAGACATATATCAATTTTCATGGGGAGCCACCGTGGTACTATGGTTAGCATTGCATATAAAGGGTCATAGAATCAATCCCAGTTTCGAGCTACCACTAAAATTTTTTTTCCAGCCGTGAATTATCCCCTCTCAGTAGGGCTGGTGATATTTCTGAGGAACTCAAATTATAAGGCGGTTCGGTCTCGACTATAAAAAGGAGGCCATTGTCATTAAACTAAACATAGAATTGGACAGTGATATGAACGAAGTTCCTCACTGTGATATCACAACGAACTGTATTCTTAGCCTTAAGTGAACCTGAAATATCAGGCTATCACCTAACCTAATCTGGTGCCACTTGTATACCTATACTCACAATATGCGGTGATTTTGACACCTTTGCTTAAAAATTGGGCCAGACATCGATTTTTTTGATACAGTCCCCATGTTAGACGATCCATCAATTTCACAACAGTGTCTTTGGCAATAATGCTCAGTTCGATCGACTTTAAATCTGGCATGAATATGTATTTTGGGCAAGAATACAACCCTATAGATTTCTAAAGAAATCGGTTCAGATTTAGATATAGCTCCCATATATATCTTTCGCCCGATTTGCCCTCAGAAGCTAGAGTTTTACCATGATGTGCTTTAAATGTGTGTACTAAATTTGATTGAAATCCGTACAGATTTCGATATAACTCCCGCATATATTGTTCGCCCGATGTATACTCATATGACCATAGAGGCCCTAGTTTTACTTCGATTTACGTGAAATTTTCCACAGGGAGTAGATTTAACTTTTTAACTATGCTTGCCACCAGAGAATGAAGCCGATCCTTTTCTGTCGGCGGCGTCTAACACTAAATCCTTGTTATACAACCAAACCTTATGCTATTGTCACACTGAGCAATTTTTTACAGAAATCAAAAAAGAATCCATCGCCACAGCCAAACCAGCTAACATTTTAAGCTCGTATTGGATATATAACATCGTGGTAGGAGTATTTAAAAAAATTACTGTATTCATATATTTGGAAAATGGTTCTGGAAAAATGTTTGACACTCATTTTGGTCAAATATTTGCCTAGTGTAACCATAGCCTTACAATCAAATTTACATTTCATTCATACATTCTGACCGAGGATTTTGAAAAGTTGATACAGCAACTTGATATTGAATGAGTGTGGGTGAAAATTCATAGCCAAATTTGGTCAAACTCGGCTCAGATTGAACAAAGTGCCTATATATATATGTTCTCTGATTTGGGCAAATATAGCTAAAATACCCACATTTGGTCTTATAAAATCACCACTCGAAACTTGTTCAAATGACACAAATTTTCATATATACATACAGTTTGTCAAGAAAGTGTTTTGACAATGGGATAAAAATTATGTTTTGTTCCAAAATTAAATATAATGAAATTTTAAAAAAATATTTTATTATGTATTTTGCAAAGTATACATACGTACACAGAATTAAAAATTTAATAAAATATTTAATATTTCAATTATTTCTAGAATTTGAAATATTTGGCAATGTCAAAAGACTTTCTTGACATACTGTATTTACAGTGCGATAAATCATAAATGTACTTTTGCGATATTCCTTAAAAATGGCTTTAAGCGGACCTTAGACGGTCGGATAAACCCTACGACAGAGGTTCGTCTATTTGTTGTGTGCTCGTTCAAGATTTGCCCTTACACTGCTCGAACAAATATGATGACAACGTGGAAAAATAAGATGAAGCCTAAACATAAACAATGAAGATGTATGAAAAGTTATGGGTGAAGGAATTTTTTAGTGAACAAATGAAAGCAAATAATAAAAATCCGGATATATATGACAAAACAATGATTCCGGAAATATTGCACATTTCATAAATTACAAATTACTTGATGGATTTCAAAATACTTCTCGCCTGGTTTTACACTGAATAGAAGTGGAATTTTTCTACGTTTTTGCCACAATTCTTGTTTAGAATTATATATTTTAATTTCCCGCCAGAATTGACGATCCCTCGTTAATTTCATTGCAGAAATGTTTTTATTGTGAAAACAAATTTGTTTTTGATAATGTTTGGCGAACATCCCCTTACACCCAATGATTTGTGCCACCCAACCAGAAAAAATCAAAATTGTTTTGATTTTTTCCCAACACGTCCCCGAAACACGCGAACATGACCTTATACTAGCGGATTTGTGGCCGCAACGTGTTGTGTCGCAGGGTTTATCCGACCGTATAAGGTGCCCTTTAGATTTAAATATTCCCAGATTTTTTTCTACTAACACTGTAACCGATCTAATAGCCTAGAGAAGTCTAAAACATTTTTTTGGTTCAGATTTAAATATGTGTATATGGGAAAATAAACCTTTATATATGGCACCTGACAAATTTGAAAGATTTGAGATGGTATCGAAAATGTTCATTTATATTTTGTAGGGTATAATATACTCGGATTTTTTAACTCTTTATCAACAGCGTATACGCCGCTGAAACCAAAAATAATTCCGTAAATTCAGAATAAAATTCATTCATTAAAATTATTTCTTTAATAATTAAAGAATAGTGAAGAACTTGAAATTTTCCATAAGTAATGCAAACAATATCGCACTCTAGGTTATGATAACCCCCCTCCTATGCACCAACTATATCTAAATACGTTCCATACTGTTATTGCAATTGGGTTAGATAAATTGTTCGAGAAACACTAGGTTTCATTTTGCCAGTGACTATCAAACTTAAAATCAACAGTGAACATAAAATTTTCTAAATATATTTATTTGTTTATTTAACCCTTTCGACCCCGAATTTTTATAGATATCGCTAAAAAAAATTGTATATTCTTAATCATGTTTAAGTCATTTAAGAAGCGTCTAGCCAAAATTTCGGGTCGCCACGTCTATTCGTTTGGGCGGTAGAGAATGTTGCCTGTGGGCAGCTTTGGGCAATTGTGGCAATAAAATGGTTTGTTTTGTAATTATAGACGTATTATGTTTTATTGGATTTTTTACTTTTTTGTTGTTATTACAGTAGATGTATACTTAGATGTGCGCGTGAGTGAAATTTCACTTACGCTCACGCGCATTCACGAAGAAATATTTATACTCACGCACGCCATGTGGGTAGGAATTCACGTTCACGCAAATTCACGAAATGAAAATTTATACTCGCGCACGCTCCCGCACGAACAAAGTTTATGCCTCACGTTCCTGCATGATTCACCATAATTTTCGTAATTCACAACAAATCTCGTGACTCAGGAAAATTTCCAGAACACGAGAATTGGCGTGATTCACGACAAACTTGAAGAAAACACTTGTAGCTTTCGATGCCGCTACAGTTTTATGAACAAGAACAAAAACAACGCTGACAGTGAGTCTCAAAACACAAAAAGTTGCCCACAGGCAACTTTAGGGTCGAAAGGGTTAAGCTATTAATTCTTATTGATCGCATTCATCAAATTAAATTTGAAATGACTTTTATGCGCTTTACAGACTATCAGTTATTCCCGACGACAGTGCTCGTGTCGAACATAGCCCATATATTGTGCACATAATAAGTTAAGCCCGAAGGCATAATCGATAGTGCGCATGTTTATGGGATCGATAACACACTTACCGATTATTTAGTCATCGCCGACAAGTCGTATCGATCCGACAGACTGTAAGATTCTTTACAAACACCGACATTCCGTCCGGAATAACTGATAGTCTGTAAAGCGCATTATTCAAAATTCCTTATATCCGATTAAAATTCTGGAAAATTTGTTTTGAAAAATTAGCATTTTAGGAAATTGTAAATAATGTAATCATCAACCATAGGTCTAATCCGACTATCGAAATTTGATTCGTTTGAAAATCGAATTATAACGATTAATCGATTTTTGATGTCAGTCCAAATCGACTAATCGAATTTCGTGTTAGCCCTAATCATGGTGAAAAAATATTCGAAGTGAACTCTTAAGGCCGGTATGCACCTCTAGCGAAATTTTCGGTAGCAAAAATTTATTTAAGTCTACAACAAAAAAACAGAGCTGTGTACACAAATTTTAAACCAGCTAATTGCTTTTAAAAATTGTTAATATATGTTCCAAATATTCCTCAAATAAATTGTTTATTATTTACAGACCTTTTAAAACTTTTACGCACACAATGATTGTAATAAATCAAATGTTTGCTGCCAAAATATGCTTTTGACAACCCTGTTATTTTCATTAGAAGTGCGTACCAGCTTACGAAATTGAACGCTACCGAAAATTTCGTTAGCATAAATAGCAATGCATTTCTTATGGGAATGAAATTTTTCGCTAGAGGTGCATACCGGCCTTTAATTAAAAGGGGAATGTAGATTTGAAATCCCTTCTTGATAATACAAATGACATTTGAAATCTGGGTAAAGTGGATTTTGGAAGTATAATGTGAATGAGGTATTATAAAAATCTTTTTCAAAATTAGAAGATCGAAACGGAAACATTTATAGTTTTTAATATAGTTATATCATGTTTGTTTTTTATCATTGTTTATCTAAACATCTCTGTACCCTGCCAACATATTTTTAATTTGGGGGCGCTTCTGAGAATCCCCACTACGTCGAAAACAGTCGTATACGATATCCAAAACTCCTCGGAAAAGCGCCGTCATTATTGAGAAGTTGTACCACGCCAAGTTACTATAAAAAAGTATCGCATGAGTGCAATTATTAGGTGCCCTTCTGGATACATCTAGAAGGACGCCAATAAGAGCCCCTTCAAACAATCAGAAAAAGTGAATTTTAAGATAGTTGTAAAAGAATCATTGTGGTCAAGTAAAACACGATTTTTTAGATGTTTATTAATTTTATTAAACATTTATAAATTCTCATAAATATAACATTTATACGACTATCACAACACAGTTAAAATATTTTTGTGCATTAATAAAAGATTGATGTTGAGTTACAAGTTACATGTTGTAGCGTCCATCAGCCAGTTCTTTTATTCCCAAGGGAGGAAAAATATTTAAAAAAAACTATCACTTTATTCCATTTGGAAAGTAAAAAATTGTTCACCAATATACCTTTCACAATTTTAAGCGAAATAGCTATGTTTTCAGCACTTCATTATTACTAAAATAATTTATAAGAAGCTAGTTGTGCTTGGTGTTTCACAAAATATAAAATGGCTCTTGTAACAATATTGATGGCAAAATACTTTCATGCGAATAGTGATGGCAAAATACTACCACAGTTGGCGATTGTTGCAGTGTAACTTACGAGTCGGTGGTAGCGATGAGGATGAAATGGAACTTTGAAATGCTGACCGGGTAGTTCATAGAATCATAACAATCATAAAATTCGAAAGTTTTTTTTTCCAAATTTTTAAAAAGCCAAAACGTGGATTTTTTTCGAAAGTCGTACAATTAAATTTCAAAATTTTTTTGTTTATTTTCGTATATTTGCAATGTTCATTAATTTTAAATCTTGTACATTGCTATTTGATTTATTAATTCCATGAATTTCCATTTTCTTTCTAATTCAATAGTTGCTAATTGTAAATTTCGCTGGAGAGTTATACAAAAATCCTTTGCAAGGGATTATATCAAATATGGACCCAAAAACAAACATTATCTTAAGGAATATCTGGAATATTTGATACCACATGTTTCTGCCATAGATATACCCGAAAATGTTGGTAGAAATTCTGAGAGAAACAATACCACTCAACAAGAAGAGGAAGTAGAGGAGTACGAACTTGAAGAGGCCGAAGACGATGAAGAAGAAGATCGTGAGGAGAATGCAGATGAAGAATTAGACGATTACGAGAATGAAGGGGAAGAAGATCCAGGAACAGGTGAGGATAATAAATTCTGTAAATAAAAATCATCAAAGATAGGCGATTTCATAGCAATCTCTTAAAAGAAGTGTTGGTGTGAATAATAGATAAAAAATCGATTAAATTAAAACCCTCCATATAGAAGGTTGAAGTAATGTTTGATTCTCGATTCTCATTGAAAAATTTAATCCAAACCATTAACTGTCTGGACGCTTTCGTTGATATCTCGAAAACTAGAGTTTGTCGATTGATTTGGTGTTCGATAGTAAATCATTAAGGATGAGATCATTGCAAAATTCGAGCTTTCGGAGCAAATATATATAACGTTAGTTTAGTTTCACTCTAGACGAACGATTCGTCTCGAGACAACTTTGAGTTTTATGAACAGGCAGTAAAGCTATTAACAGCTTATTTTAAATGAATTATTAAAAATCAACTCCTTTTCATATTTTTTAGGAGGCCGTCATGCAGAGGAAAATGATAGTGACTTTTCAAGTGCCGATGAAACTGTAAAGGGAAAATTGAGAGGGCCATTGAGTCATAGAAGAAAACATACATCCAAATTCGAGGACACCAATACTCATGATGAAGATGGTGATGCAGGCGATAGCCAACAAGGATATAGCTCTGCCCAAGGCCGTCGGATTTCACGAATGCGTAAAGCTACCAAACGTTATCTGGAGTCTGGTTTATGCGATAGTCGCAAGAGTGAAAATCGGCAGAATGAAAAACGCCCCAGGCTTTCGGATGATCGTAAAAAATCGGCAACCAATAGTCCAGCTTTGGAAGAGCCGGAAAAACGTCGATCTATAGGTAATTTTCCAAATCGAAAAGTAGAGGTAAAGCTGGTGAAAACTAAACTCAACGAATTTGAATCGAAAAAATCCAATGTTGAACAAAAAGAACCCACGAAAAAGCAAGATGCTGAATCATCCGATAAGTTCAAAATATCTATGCCCGACAAGAGTCGCACTGTCATGGTTAAAGTAAACAAGCCTACAGAGAATAGTGATAGTACGGCAGAAAAACGCTACACTTTATCGTTCCCAGATTCCATGAAAAAAATTGAAAATCGCAGTACTCAATGCAATTCTGATATACCAAAGACATTGGATGAGCAATTTCTCGATACCATAAAACCCCAAATGGAACTGATGAACAGTCGTCAGAAATTTAATTTCAAGAAGCGTGTTTATCAAGCACTCATGGATGTTTTCGATGATGGTACCAATTTCCCCAATAAAGATGAGGTAATCAATATGCCATCGACCGGAGCACCTCGCTTTGATACAACATCGTTGGGAGAATTGCGTTTGATGAGAGAATTAGTATTATTGGTTCAGGCTGCTAAGACTACTCCAGAGATAATGGATGCAACCGAAAAAGTGGCAACACTAGGCGAAACTTCTCCTTCTAGCAAGAGTGAAAAAAATGATAGAAGTCTATCGCTAAGCACTGCTACTCCAACACCAACTGAACGAAAATCGACCACATCTAATCTGGTACCATTGAAAAACAAAGACACTTTGGGCTTGCCACGTCATATTTTGCAAAAAGTTGTCAAAGTGGCCGGATCGAATGGGGGTACAATTTTAGCACACGAGGGCGAGAAAAGACGCGTATACCGTATATATCCAAAGGGTACATTGCCGCCCAGTGTTACAAATGTTGCTACTACTAATGCCGCCAGTGCAGCAAGCATTGGTACTTTCTATGTAACCCCGCCAAAAACCACAACGGCCTCTTCGAATTTATTATCCACCAAAGTTAACACGAACAACACCATGTCGGCATCTACAGTTGGTACCAGCTCAGTAAATGGTAAGCCGCTCACATACAATGGTAAAATTGTTAGCCATTTAAAGTCATCGACGCCAATGACATCGACAACTCTAAACACTAGTAGCGTCTTAATGGGTCGCCCAAGACTAAGTGCACGCCCCCAACCGCCAGGTGTTGGAGATGAGAAACGCCGCTCTTCTCAGGGAAGTACTGGAGGGAATTTGGGAGTTATACCTGCTTTGCAAAATAAAAATATTAGCTCAACAAATCCACAAAAACTAAATCCGCCAACATTGACTAGAGCTCCAAAGCAGCAACTGCAACAGTTAGTATCATGGGATGACATTGATAAACCAGCGTCTTCGCCTGGCCTATCACAAATACAAATTTCCCAACCCATCAGCTTGAATGCTGCTGCTAGTACTCCTAATAATGTGAAAACATTTTTGGAATCGGGCACTGATAATGACATGCCTGGGGATACATCACCAAATACAATTTTACCCGATGGTGGTATGACCGAAGAGGATGATTCGGGTCTTTTAATAACAGGCGATAATTATGATCCCCTACTTCTTAAATCAGCGGTAAAAGATGAACCCTCTGAATAGATTGGATTAAACAAAATCATAATTACTCTTCTTTTTTACTTTATATAAAGTTTTGCGTTTTCGATTTTAAGACGGGCCATTTGAATAGGCTACCAAATTTTAAGTTAATTTTAATATTACAAACAAATTATTATCATTTTCTTTATTAACTACACATAGAACCCCTGTACATAGACGTAAAAATCTCCAAGATGTTCACATTGAAATTAAGAATAAATAAAAAGATGTTTCAATGAAATTTCATTTTAATAAAACAAAAGAAAAAATCTCTGTACACTGGAACACGGTTGTAACAAACTGCCAGGCATCGGGGTTTTTTGTTTGTTACTTGTGTAGTTTGTTGTTACCGTAAATAAACGTAATAGGTGGAACTTGAATGACTTGGTACATATCTCCAAATCTTTACTAATTTTACATCTGCCTTTATTACTATTTTCGATGTCATTAATAATTTGTAGTTCAGTTGACAGTTAAAGACAATGTATTTCTGTTGATCTGACATTGCAAACAAAAAAGTTCGTTTAAACATGGTATTCATAAATTCATTATAAACGTAGTGATTTTAAAAACGATTTGTTACAAACATGTTCGAGTTACGATTTGCGAAGAATAATTTTTTCGTTGTTTCAACAAATTTGGAAAACGGGGAGATAATGTCGATGTTAAAGCAGTCCATCAACTTGCAAGCTAATCCTAACGTTCGCTTAGTTAGGTTAGGTTGAAATGAAGATAGGGTCTTACGATACGAGTAATACGGTACTATTGGTTAATAAATAAGGATATTGTCAAATTTGGGCGATAGGCATATATGAGAACTATATCCAAATCTGGGAGCCACCGTGGTGCAATGGTTAGCATGCCCGCCTTGCATACACAAGGTCGTGGGTTCGATTCCTGCTTCGACCGAACACCAAAAAGTTTTTCAGCGGTGGATTATCCCACCTCAGTAATGCTGGTGTCATTTCTGAGGGTTTCGAAGCTTTTCTAAATGGTTTCACTGGAATGTGGAACGCCGTACGGACTCGGCTATAAAAAGGAGGTCCCTTGTCATTGAGCTTAACATGGAATCGGGAAGCACTCAGTGATAAGAGAGAAGTTCACCAATGTGGTTCACAATGGACTGATGTGGTATTACAATGGACTGAATAGTCTAAGTGAGCTTGAAATATCAGACTGCCACCTAACCTAACCTAACAATAATAATTCCTTCCCAGCAAACAAAAAACGTCGCCAAAAAGTAATGAAAATTTGACGCAAAAGCGATGAATTTAATATGGGCTTGTCATAGGACGGATGTCCACCATTTCAACAGTCGTTGCACTGAATTTGCATCACTTCTTAAGGTGTGATCCGATCTCAGTATTTTGGACGTGAATTAAGAAAAAAGCGTCGCCAAAAAGTAATGAAAATGTTCTTTTTGGATCCGGAAGTAGTGCAAAATCGACGCAAAAGCGGTGAATTTAATATGGGCTTGTCATAGGACGGATGTCCACCATTTCAACGGTCGTTGCACTGAATTTGCATCACTTCTTAAGGTGTGATCCGATTTTGGACGTGAATTAAGAAAATTTGTGATACTGTGTCATTTTATTAATTCTTACTCTGTTTTTAATTTATTTGAAACAAACAAAGTTAAAATTACTCATTGGAAATATGAAAAAAGCGAGTTAAAAAAATACAACCAAAATAACTTCCTGTGTAGTTAACCCATATACTATGTTGGGGTCATTTGGTGACCCAAGTCATATTTATCATCATCGCGTTTCTTACTGTTGGAATATAATTAAAAGTTCTTACTACTCAGTCCATGAATTGTTGACATATAACAGGTTGGCTGATAAGTCCGGTCTGACACATAGATGGTGTCGCTAGTACTAAATGCATATTATTTTTATATAGTACCAACCTTCAAATGATTCGTGTCAAAATTTTACGTCTGTAAGTCAATTAGTTTGTGAGATAGAGCGTCTTTTGTGAAGCAACTTTTGTTATTGTGTAAAAAATGGAAAAAAGGAATTTCGTGTTTTGATAAAATACTGTTTTCTGAAGGGAAAAAATACGGTGGAAGCAAAAACTTGGCTTGATAATGAGTTTCCGGACTCCGCCCCAGGGAAATCAACAATAATTGATTGGTATGCAAAATTCAAGCGTGGTGAAATTAGCACGGAGGACGGTGAACGCAGTGGACGCCCGAAAGAGGTGGTTACCGACGAAAACATCAAAAAAATTCACAAAATGATTTGAAGTTGATCGAGATAGCAGATGCCTTAAAGATATCAAAGGAACGTGTTGGTCATATCATTCATCAATATTTGGATATGCGGAAGCTCTGTGCAAAATGGGTGCCGCGCGAGCTCACATTTGACCAAAAACAACAACGTGTTGATGATTCTGATGATGATGATATGTGACAATGGATGAAACATGGCTCCATCACTACACTCCTGAGTCCAATCGATAGTCGGCTGAGTGGACAGCGACCGGTGAACCGTCTCCGAAGCGTGGAAAGACACAAAAGTCCGCTGGCAAAGTAATGGCCTCTGTTTTTTGGGATGCGCATGGAATAATTTTTATCGATTATCTTGAGAAGGGAAAACCCATCAACAGTGACTATTATATGGCGTTATTGGAGAGTTTGAAGGTCGAAATCGCGGCAAAACGGCTCCATATGAAGAAGAAAAAAGTGTTGTTCCACCAAGACAACGCACCGTGCCACAAGTCATTGAAAACGATGGCAAAAATTCATGAATTGGGCTTCGAATCGCTTCACCACCCACCGTATTCACCAGATCTGGCCCCAGCGACTTTTTCTTGTTTTCAGACCTCAAAAGGATGCTCGCAGGGAAAAAAATTGGCTGCAATGAAGAGGTGATCGCCGAAACTGAGGCCTATTTTGAGGCAAAACCGAAGTAGTACTACCAAAATGGTATCCAAAAATTGGAAGGTCGTTATAATCGTTGTATCGCTCTTGTTGAATAATAAAAACGAATTTTGACAAAAAAAATGTGTTTTTCTTTGTTAGACCGGGGACTTATCAGCCAACCTGTTTCTATATTCATGCTGAGTAGTAAGAACTTTTAATTAAATTCCAACAGTACGAAATGCGATGATGATAAATATGACTGGGGTCACCAAATAGTTAAAATAAAGAACATCTTTCGTTAACACGTTTTTAATTGATAGCACATAAAGAAAAAAGCTAAAAACCCGAATTTGTTTCCTAGAATGAAGTACGCAAAACTCAATTTTAAAAGAGAATTCCGTCTTAAAAGTATCCTTACTCCAATTCTTCGCTTCTTTGGCTCGGAATAAATACTAAAATCGTTAGTGTAAAGACAAAATCTTTAGAGTTGCAATAATACCAAAGGTATTATTGCAACATTTGGGAAATACGAGGCTATACATATATAAGGGAGCTATATTTAAATCTGAACCGATTTCAATGATTTTTTGCAGTTATAGTCATTGCTATAGAAAATAACACTGTGCTAATTTTGAGCAAGATCGAGTAATAAATATGGACATTGTGTCCGAATTCGGGAAAATCGGACGATACATATATAGTGGAGCAATATCTTACTGTGAGCCGAATTCAATGATTTTTTTTGCAGGCATAGTTAGTATTGTAGAAGATTACATTCTGCCAATTTTGAGTAATATTAGTTATTAACCAAAGGTTTTATGGCAAAATTTGGGAAAATCGGGCTATATATATCTGTGGACTTATGAAAAAATCCCATAAGTCGAGATAGGACAATTTCTCAGTAGTTTTTGAAGGCGCATCTTTCTGGGTTTACAGATTTTCGATATCTGTCCTAGATCGGGACATATCGAATGGTGAAAACAACACAACTCGCGAATTTTATAAGTTTAATTTTGACAAAATAACATGTCTCATCATATCTTGTAAAATAAAACGAAATACTTGTACGATTGACAAAACAACATAAGTCCACATAAGGTTTGTGTAATTGACCAATTTTTTTACAAAACAACATATTTCGAGTCATGGTGTTTTGTCGAAAAAAAAAAATAAACGTATATTTAACTTCAGTTATGTTATTTTTTAGTCAGAATATGATCAGGATTCAATGCGACAAATCACCATAAATAAAGATATGTTTGTTTGTTTGTTTTTTTTTTAAATAAAATATCATATGACAAAACAACATAAGTCGCTCATTCCTAATTTTCTCTGAATCGGGGGGTGCTAGCTATTTTTGGCAAAGAAAAAAAAAACGTTTGGAAAACGTGTACCGAAAACGTTTTTCTTATGTTAGAGTTTTTTGAATTGCTTCGAAAATTTTTAACTTTTATCACCAAAAAAATTCGTTTGTTACAACATTTTTATTTTTTCAATAAAAAAAGTTATTTTTGAAACAACAACACAGTCCAGTTCGTTTATATCAAACACTGTTCTTTTCTGACTTTAGGTCTTTAATAAGACACATTTTACAGTTCAAAATTTAATAAAGTACAATGTAATGTTGAACGTTTTTTCGGAATCTTCCGAACATATCTGGAATATATGTAACAAAAAAAAACTAAAAAAAACTTTGGTCGAAGCAGGGATCGAACCCACGACCCTTGGCATGCAAGTCGGACGTAGCAACCACTGATCCACGGTGCCAAACTAAATGTTTGTTTCTGTTAAATAAACTTTTTATTCGGTTCGTGGGCGCCGCAAGTTATGCTATATAAATATAACTTATATGGATAATTATCTATTGATGACCATAACAGGTACATAGCTTAGTGGTTAGTGTGTTGGCTTACAAAGTCGTGGGTCGTGGTGAAATTCTGAGTCGATCTAAGCATTTCCGTCCGTCCGTCCGTCTGTTGAAATCACGCTAACTTCCGAACGAAACAAGCTATCGACTGAAACTTGGCACAAGTAGTTGTTATAGATGTAGGTCGGATGGTATTGAAAATGGGCCATATCGGTCCACTTTTACGTATAGCCCCCATATAAAGGGACCCTCAGATTTGGCTTGTGGAGCCTCTAACAGAAACATATTTCATCCGATCCGGCTGAAATTTGGTATATGGTGTTGGTATATGGTATCTAACAACCATGTAAAAATTGGTCCACATCGGTCCATAATTATATATAGCCCCCATATAAACCGATATCCAGATTTGGCTTGCGGAGCCTAAAAGAGAAGCAAATTTCATCCGATCCGGCTGAAACTTGGTACATGGTGTTGGTATATGGTCTCTAACAACCATGCAAAAATTGGTCCATATCGGTCCTTAATTATATACAGCCCCCATATAAACCGATCCCCAGATTTGGGTTGTGGAGCCTCTAAGAGAAGCATATTTCATCCGATCCGGCTGAAATTTGGTACATGGTGTTGGTATATGGTCTCCAACAATCATGCAAAAATTGGTCCACATCGGTCCATAATTATATATAGCCCCCATATAAACCGATCCCCAGATTTGGCTTGCGGAGCCTCAAAGAGAAGCAAATTTCATCCGATCTGGCTGAAATTTGGTACATGATGTTGGTATATGGTCTCTAACAACCATGCAAAAATTGGTCCACATCGGTCCATAATTATATATGGCGCCCATATAAACCGATCCCCAGATTTGGGTTGCGGAGCCTCAAAGAGAAACAAATTTCATCCGATCCGCCTGAAATTTGGTACATGATATTGGTATATGGTCTCTAACAACCATGCAAAAATTGGTCCACATCGGTTCATAATTATATATAGCCCCTATATAAACCGATCCCCAGATTTGGCTTGCGAAGTCTCCATGAGAAGCAAATTTCATCCAATCCGGTTGTAATTTGGAACATGGTGTTAGTATATGATCTTTAACAACCGTGCCAGAATTGGTCCATATCGGTCCATAATTATATATAGCCCCCATATAAAACATTCTCCAGATTTGACCTCCGGAGCCTCTTGTCAAAATTTTATTTCTATAGAAAATTTTGTCAAAATTTTATTTCTAGAGAAAATTTTGTTAAAATTTTATTCGGTTCATAATAAAATTTTCATCATTGTCAAAATTTTATTTCTATAGAAAATTTTGTCAAAATTTTATTTCTATAGAAAATTTTGTCAAAATTTTATTTCTATAGAAAGTTTTGTTCAAATTTTATTCGGTTCATAATCATGGTTGCCACTCGGACCAAAAATAATCTACCAAGATTTTATTTCTATAGAAAATTTTGTCAAAAGTTTATTTCTATAGAAAATTTTGTTAAAATTTTATTTCTGTAGAAATTTTTGTCAAAATGTTCTTTCTATAGAAAATTTTGTCAACATTTTCATTTCTATAGAAAATTTTGTGAAAATTTTTTTTCTATAGAAAATTTTGTTAAAATTTTATTTCTGTAGAAAATTTTGTCAAAATTTTATGTCTACTTTGTCAAACTGAATTATATACGTATTGGATCGATCTTTTTTGATTTAATACACTCATAGAAAAAAGTCTGACTGACTTATTTCGATCATAGAGTTCTGGAACATTTTCCTAGACAGACGCACGGATATGTTCCGGGAAGATGAGAAAAAATTCAACATGCCTATAAATCCAAGCATAAGAACCAAAAGTTGTTTTTGGTATATTTTTGCACTGTAATATACCTACAAGCTCCTAAATACGATCAGCAAACATTTTGTTTGCTGTTATGCCTCAATTCGATAAATATTCAGATTTTTTGTCAAATACTATAGATATTCATAAAATATTGTTTTAATTATGTTAGGATAGCTCCTAAGTTGACATTTTTATTTGTTTTAGCCAAAATAAAACATGTTTTAGTGTAATCGAGCTTCAAAAATAGCAGAAAATGTTTGCTATTTCAGCAAACAATGACTGCTGTCCCTTTTTCAGCAGACTTTCTGCTGTTTTAGCAGACTTTTCTGCTGTCCCTACTAACAAATTTCTTTGGGTGTATATACCACGTTTGGACTTACATACAATTTAGAAGATGGTGTTAGGAGGTTTTAACATACCTTGCCATCGGCAAGCGTTACCGCAACTTAAGTAATTCGATTGTGGATGGCAGTGTTTAGATGAAGTTTCTACGCAATCCATGATGGAGTATACATAAGCTTCGGCCTGGCCGAACTTACGGCCGTATATACTTGTTATTTGTTGAGTTATTTCAAGATAAAAGATTGTCCACGTGGCCAAGCAACAACAATGCCCACTAAGATCTTCATAAGCGATGGCAACACTATACGCTAAGGAGTTAGAATAGATTTTAATTTGGCGACACGCCGCTAGCTGTAACGGTATTCCGTCGCGGATTTTCTCGAGAGATCCCCAAAATTTCGGAAGCATATCCCCGAAAAATCTTTAACCGAAATATCTTTCCCCATGAAAAATCCCCGAAGTAAAATGATGCTATGTATATACAACATTTTATTCTACGAAGAAGCGAATTCTTCAATTGTTGACGTCCTTGTCAACAGTCTGTCAGGTGTTCAAGAGTTGGTAATTAAAAAGTTTGTGTAAGTTGAGCTTTTTTCAAATTTGTTACAAACGGCCAATCTCTCATACCCGAAACGAATTCCTTCGTTCGACTAGAATGCGCGCAATAGCTGAATTTATATATAAAAAAAAAATAATTAATAAAAGACTAAAGTCGGACTGGTCCGATCAAATTTGGCATGCATATATATATATATATATATATATATATATATATATATATATATATATATATATATATATATATATATATATATATATATATATATATATATATATATATATATATATATATATATATATATATATATATATATATATATATATATATATATATATATATATATATATATATATATATATATATATATATATATATATATATATATATATATATATATATATATATATATATATATATATATATATATATATATATATATATATATATATATATATATAAAGGGTGATTCTTTTGAGGTTAGGATTTTCATGCATTAGTATTTGACAGATGACGTGGGATTTCAGACATGGTGTCAAAGAGAAAGATGCTCAGTATGCTTTGACATTTCATCATGAATAGACTTACTATCGAGCAACGCTTGCAAATCATTGAATTTTATTACCAAAATCAGTGGCAGAAAATCCGCTTTTTTATCGACAAATTTTGTTCAGCGATGAGGCTCATTTCTGGTTGAATGGCTACGTAAATAAGCAAAATTGCCGCATTTGGAGTGAAGAGCAACCAGAAGCCGTTCAAGAACTGCCCATGCATCCCGAAAAATGCACTGTTTGGTGTGGTTTGTACGCTGGTGGAATCATTGGACCGTATTTTTTCAAAGATGCTGTTGGACGCAACGTTACGGTGAATGGCGATCGCTATCGTTCGATGCTAACAAACTTTTTGTTGCCAAAAATGGAAGAACTGAACTTGGTTGACATGTGGTTTCAACAAGATGGCGCTACATGCCACACAGCTCGCGATTCTATGGCCATTTTGAGGGAAAACTTCGGAGAACAATTCATCTCAAGAAATGGACCGGTAAGTTGGCCACCAAGATCATGCGATTTGACGCCTTTAGACTATTTTTTGTGGGGCTACGTCAAGTCTAAAGTCTACAGAAATAAGCCAGCAACTATTCCAGCTTTGGAAGACAACATTTCCGAAGAAATTCGGGCTATTCCGGCCGAAATGCTCGAAAAAGTTGCCCAAAATTGGACTTTCCGAATGGACCACCTAAGACGCAGCCGCGGTCAACATTTAAATGAAATTATCTTCAAAAAGTAAATGTCATGGACCAATCTAACGTTTCAAATAAAGAACCGATGAGATTTTGCAAATTTTATGCGTTTTTTTTTAAAAAAAAGTTATCAAGCTCTTAACAAATCACCCTTTATATATATATATATATATATATATATATATATATATATATATATATATATATATATATATATATATATATATATATATATGGGAGCTATATCTAAATCTGAACCGATGTCCATCAAATCTAGCACACTTAATAAGAGATAAGTTCACCACTGTGAGTCTGAAAATATCGGGTTGCTACTGTACCTAATCTAGCACTATAATCTATTCTAGCACACTTGACGATACTATTAATATACTATATATATTAATCTATTCTAGCACACTTGACGATACTATTAATATACCTTGCGTCAAATTTGAAGGAAATCGGAGTAAATCTCTGACTTCTGCAGCCATATAAATTTGTATCGGTTGAAAGATATATATGTGAGCTATATCTAAATAAGAACCGATATCAATTCCGACCCAAGATAGGTACTTGTACCAAATTTGATGTCGATTGGACTAAAACTGCGTCCTAGACTTTAATTACAAAAATGTCTTCGTAGACAGACGGACGGACAGATGGACATGACTAGATCGACTCGACGGGTCGGTCAATATTGCCAAATACACCATGTGTCTATAATACCCTGTTCTACAAAGTTGTTCAAGGTGTAAATATTTTTTTGGCAATTTTATCTATTTTTGGCGTTTCGGTCGAATAAAAGCGTTCGTTGTGGATATGAGATATTGGCTATAACATATGAAGCTGTGATGTGAGGAAGTCCAACCAAATTTGTCAGATTGCTTATAAGCCGCTTTTACACTTTCTGTAACAAATGTAATACTATGTGATTGAAGCCGGAAATATCCCCAAATCACTATTTAATTCCCAGCCAAATCCCCATATCCCCAAAGTAAAAAAAATATCCCCAACCACGAAAAAACCCCAGTGGGGAAACCCCTAATCTGACAACACTACACTCAGAAAAAAGTGACCCTTCTTTAAGTTAAAATGAACTCATTGTGAAGAAAGTTGAACTTCGTATAGCGCTAAAGACATTTTTATTTGTTTCCTATATTTATGTACCACTATACTACAGAATGGAAAAATTTAACTGAATTGAATTCATATATGGAATGATTTTATTGAACTTTTTTCATTCATACATATTTGCGGTAAACCTTTTACTTCAAAATTAGAACTGCTTACCTTTGTTTTTAAATACAATTTTATGTATTTATATAAGCAATTTTTTCTTCAATAAAAGACATGTTTTATTAATATATTAAATATATTTATTTAGAATCAACAGAATCGAATGGCCTTGAAATATCAAAACACATTTTTTTCTTCTTCTTCTAGTACCTTTCACTTTGAATAAGTTGCTGCCTAGCAATTTTGTCCACCTTATACAATTTCACCAACCAATTTTTTCACAAAAGGTTAGCGTCACTGAATATTACCTGATAATTGAAGATTCTAAATTGAAGTCGAATGAAGGGGTTGTTATTCTGCTGGTGTTTTCTTTTTTTATAAACCAATTTTCAAAAAAACGAAAATTTTTCTCACTAATTTAAAATAACAAATATTTGATATATTTTATTTGTTTTTTATTATATTATTTTTTAACAAATTCTCCGCATACCATAACAACGCGATTCCAACTAAAACAAGTATATACGGCCGCAAGTTCGGCCAGGCCGAATCTTATGTACCCACCACCATGGATTGCGTAGAAACTTCTACGAAAGACTGCCATCCACAATCGAATTACTTGGTTTGTGGTATCTTAAAACTTCTTATTCCTGCATGGTTGTTGGATACCATATACTAACATCACGTACCAAATTTCAACCGAATGGGAAGTATTTTGCTCTTCCAAGGGGCTCTGGAGGTCAAATCTGGGGATCGGTTTATATGGGCCTATATATAATTATGGACCGATATGGACCAATTTTTGCATGGGAGTTTGAGGCCATATATTAACACCACGTACCAAATTTCAACTGAATCAGATGAATTTTGGTCTTCCAAGAGGTTCCGGAGGTCAAATCTGGTGATCGGTTTATATGGGGGCTATATATAATTATGAGCCGATGTGGACCAATTTTTGCATGGTTGTTAGAGACCATATACTAACATCACGTACCAAATTTCAGCCATATCGGATGAAATTTGCTTCTCTTAGAGGCCTCGCAAGCCAAATCGGGGGATCGGTTTATATGGGGGCTATATATAATTATGAACCGATGTGGACCAATTTTTGCACGGTTGTTCGAGACCATATACTAACACCATGTACCAAATTTCAGCCGGATCGGATGAAATTTGCTTCTCTTAGGGGCCTCGCAAGCCAAATCGGGGGATCGGTTTATATGGGGGCTATATATAATTATGGACCGATGTGGACCAATTTTTGCATGGTTGTTAGAGACCATATACTAACACCATGTACCAAATTTCAGCCGGATCGGATGAAATTTGCTTCTCTTAGGGGCCTCGCAAGCCAAATCGGGGGATCGGTTTATATGGGGGCTATATATAATTATGGACCGATGTGGACCAATTTTTGCATGGTTGTTAGAGACCATATACTAACACCATGTACCAAATTTCAGCCGGATCGGATGAAATTTGCTTCTCTTAGAGGCCTCGCAAGCCAAATTTTGGGGTCCGTTTATATGGGGGCTATACGTAAAAGTGGACCGATATGGCCCATTTGCAATACCATCCGACCTACATCAATAACAACTACTTGTGCCAAGTTTCAAGTCGATAGCTTGTTTCGTTCGGAAGTTAGCGTGATTTCAACAGACGGACGGACGGACGGACGGACGGACGGACGGGCGGACGGACATGCTCAGATCGACTCAGAATTTCACCACGACCCAGAATATATATACTTTATGGGGTCTTAGAGCAATATTTCGATGTGTTACAAACGGAATGACAAAGTTAATATACCCCCCATCCTATGGTGGTGGGTATAAAAACAACCCACGCTCAAACATGTCGATTACATCGATGACAGGTATCGATTATTATTTTATCTACCTGTAAAAGAAATGTAGGAAATTTTCCTATATTCTAACAAGTGTGTTTCCTTAAGTTTTGAAAGGACACTGAAAAAACAGTGAACCCTTTTCCATTGCAAAATGAACTAAACTGTAGTAATATTGACCATGATTTAGCCCTTAAGATTTTTTTCAACTTGTCTAGTTTGTAATTCACTTAAATTGTAGTTCATCTATAACATTGTATTATAGTTCATTTTTACAACACCATAAGATTTATATACCCCTACCAAGTTAAGAAGTCAGTATTATTTTGGTTTACTTGCTTATTTTTAGGGAAACCTGATAATAAAAATTGATTATCAGTCTCTTTAAAATCTCGACGACTAAACTATTTTTAAATCAATCATTCCACAGTACAGAGAAATTAAATAATTAAAGGAACAACAAACCGTTTTACTATTATGAAAATTTCCATACGTTAAAATTAAACTTTCTTTAAGCAAAAGTACTTTATTATAAAAACTTATAATGCAAGTTCTTAATACAATGTTTTTGTGAGTAAAAATTATGACCACGTGGAACAAGAAAGTAGTTAATTTGAACTCGCTGCTTGGACATTTTGACTTATCCGTTTTTTATTAATCGTAGGTAAATTTTTCATATATCTTGCTGAAAAAAATGGAAGCAATAATGAAAATGGTTAATTGTAAAAAAATATAATTTTTTAATTCTTTATTTTAGCTTGTAACTTACCATATGTGGGGACATTTTATCAAATGGTGTAAGGAATTCAACTTTTATTTGGAAATCGTATCTCATAAAATTTGTACCTGAAACAATTAGAGAAATAATAAAGTATTCTATATAAACTCATAAAACTGTATTGTTATCGATGTGAAGGATATAATAAAATATATATTCTAGTTGAAAGAAAGCCAAAGTTTTAATATAAAACATACCAATTCTCTATTAAATTGTACGCTGAGGGGAAATATAAAAAGTTGTCCAAATTTATTTGGGCTACTCTGAAATTAAATTTATTTTTTACAGTAAATAAAATTATTAAATAGGTTTCCAAAAAATCTAATGAAAAAAATAATATTATGCATAAAAAAAAAACAAATATTCTGGTTAAAAGAAAGTTAAAGAATCCTTACCAATTCACTATTAAATTACAAGCAAAGGAGTACTAAAATTTTTTTCAAATTTTTAAGGGGTTATTCTGAAATTAAATATTTGTTTTTTTTACATTAAAAATATTACATTGGTTTCCAAAAAATTGATTAAAGAAATACTAAAATAAGGTATTAAAAACCTGTAATTTTGATGATAAAAAGGTCATAAAAACGTAAATATTCTAGTTGAAAGAAAGCCAAATTATAAAAGAAAACTTACCAATTCTCTATTTTTTAAATTTGTTCGCACCCATCTGGAGTTGCTCTGAAATTAAATATTGCTTTTACAACAATGAAAAACATTAAACTGGTTTCCAAAAGAATTAATTAACAAATAATAATATATATAAAAACCAGTAAGGAAAGTCTAAAGTCGGGCGGGGCCGACTATATTATACCCTGCACCACTTTGTAGATCTAAATTTTCGATACCATATCACATCCGTCAAATGTGTTTGGGGCTATATATAAAGGTTTGTCCCAAATACATACATTTAAATATCACTCGATCTGGAAGAATTTGATAGACTTCTACAAAATGTATAGACTCAAAATTTAAGTCGGGTAATGCACTAGGGTGGAACACAATGTTAGTAAAAAAATATGGGAAACATTTAAATCTGAAGCAATTTTAAGGAAACTTTGCAAAAGTTTATTTATGATTTATCGCTCGATATATATGTATTAGAAGTTTAGGAAAATTAGAGTCATTTTTACAACTTTGCGACTAAGCAGTGGCGATTTTACAAGGAAATTGTTGGTATTTTGACCATTTTTGTCGAAATCAGAAAAACATATATATGGGAGCTATATCTAAATCTGAACCGATTTCAACCAAATTTGGCACGCATAGCAACAATGCTAATTGTACTCTCTGTGCAAAATTTCAACTAAATCGGAGTTAAAAATTGGCCTCTGTGGTCATATGAGTGTAAATCGGGCGAAAGCTATATGTGGGAGATATATCTAAATCTGAACCGATTTCAACCAAATTTGGCACGCAAAGCTACAATGCTAATTCTACTCCCTGTGCAAAATTTCAACTAAATCGGAGTTAAAAATTGGCCTCTGTGGTCATATGAGTGTAAATCGGGCGAAAGCTATATATGGGAGATATATCCAAATCTGAACCGATTTCAACCAAATTTGGCACGCATAGTTACAATGCTAATTCTACTCCCTGTGCAAAATTTCAACCAAATCGGAGTTAAAAATTGGCCTCTTTGGGCAAATGAGTGTAAATCGGGCGAAAGCTATATGTGAGAGCTATATCGAAATCTGAACCGATTTGGCTGGTATTTTGCAAGTTTTTCGAGACCCATAAAATATTCGGATGTACGGAATTTGAGGAAGATCGGTTGATATACACGCCAATTATGACCAGATCGGCGAAAAATATATATGGCAGCTATATCTAAATCTGAACCGATTCTTTCCAAAATCAATAGGGATCGTCTTTGAGCCGAAACAGGACCCTATACCAAATTTTAGGACAATCGGACTAAAACTGCGAGCTGTACTTTGCACACAAAAATACATCAACAGACAGACAGACAGAAGGACAGACAGACGGACAGACAGACAGACGGACGTCGCTAAATCGACTCAGAATTTAATTCTAAGCCGATCCGTATACTAAAAGGTTGGTCTATGATTACTCCTTCTTGGCGTTACATACAAATCCTTCACCACTACTGTACCACAGTAGTGGTGAAGGGTATAAATATTATTTTTAAAAGAAAGCCATATTAAAAAAACAATACTTACCAATTTATGACTAAACTATACGCTGAGATATAACAACCATTTTCCAAATTCATATGGAATTGAATATTAATTTTTTACATTGAATAATAAAAATTTCAATATTCTTTCAATTTCAACATATTTTCCAAAATATTGTTAATAACTTTTCTCAAAACTACCGATAAAACATTAATAACTTTCATTTAAAAGATTTAATAAACAAACACCAATATATGTCTCAAAATTCCAAAATATTCCATGCCTTTATATTCCCCTGTTGCATACTAAAAGATGCAACAGCCGACGCCAACGCCAACTATACAACTGAAGCATGCCAAACAAAACCAAGCAAAGCCAAAACATTCCTACAACAACAAAAACACATGTGCCTTTATTGAAATCAACACCTCATCCAGCCAAATAAACCATCCACGAATAACAGACACACACACACCACTAAATGAACAAAACTAAAAACAACCCCACGCTCATGTATACACAACAAAACTCAAGTAACATCATCTCTACATTAATCACATTCCACTATGCCGATAAAGATCTCTGTACTATGCATTAGTTCATCGCATCTGCTCACAACTTACTCTAAGAATAATATTCGTAAAGGCACACCAGTTTATGAACGATGAAACGTTTAACTTAAAATTTGCAAAAACTTCATGAAATGTTATCTACCATTTTTGACGAAAATGTCTATAAATTTAATTACATGTGAACTAAAAATATTTCATTGGGTAATTTTCTACCAACAATTATTAACTATAGGAATTGTCAGTAAGAAATTGCTATCCACTTTCAAGTTCATATTTCGTAAAAAAATATTTTCTTATACAAAAAAATCTTATAGTAAATTGCACTTATTATTTAGAAAGTACTTTACATTTCACAAGTAGTTTTATAGCATGACAAACGAATTTTTAACTACCAGTTAAGAAATTTTTTAAGGAAATTTCCATCGTATTTTCTAGGCCATAAACTAAACGATTGCTACTTAGAATTTGTAAAATTTCCTTTCGAGTAGTTAATTTTCGTTGAAGATACGAAAAATGAACTAAAAATCTGGAAAATTCTTGTAATAAATTATTGTAAAAATCTTCTTAAATTTACGAGACACTTTTTTTCTGTGGATTGAATACTTCTTAGTACGAATGAACTAAAATATTTTTCTATGCCAACTGTTATTCGTATGTATGATAAGCTTTCTATAATAAAGGAAGTCAGAATTATCATTTTATAAGAAATTTTATTAAATTTGAGGAAACTTGGTTTTAGTTCGGGTTTAGTTTATTTTTACGAATGCTTTGTTATCAGTGAATAAAATTTTCTTTTTCAGTAATAAATTATTATACCCAGAAAAGAAAGCAGTATTAGTAAAATTCCATGCCTTAGTCTAGTTAATGAATTATTCCTAACTGCTTTCAGTTTAGGATTTTTTTTACTGAAACAAGTAAATTTTATTATTTCACACAAAAACTGAATAGAAATAAAATGACTAAACTAAATTGATGAACATTTTTTCCTTTAGTTTCGAAGACACTTTTTTCTGGGTGTAATCATCCATATCTCAGTCATCCGGAGGGCTCTCTCTTTCTATATATACTATACCTAATTGTAGATGCAAACTTTTCTCTGACTGCTAAAGCCGCGTCATCAGAGTATGCCACCACTTTTCGTGATGCATTTTCAGTTCTATGGCGATGTCATGGTTACTTATTTGAGGGCCCTGGTAAGGCTTTTCCATTTTCACATAGAAATTTCCAGAATGGAAGCGAATAAATCATTGTTGAGGTACACGCAGTTATATAGCATTGTCTCCGTAATCTTTAAAATTGGCGGCTTGAGTGGTATTCTTCGATTTAAACGCAAAAAAAAATATAACGAATCTTTACGCGATTTTGATTTCCAGATTCTACGTGCCCAAAACCTATTTCTTCGTCCACTTTGGAATCTTCGATGTAGAATCGCTATAAGTAAATTGTCCACACTCAACGAAATTTGTTAGTAGAAACAGCAGGAACATTTGCTAAAACAGTAAGAAGACTGCTGCAGCAGGAAAGCAGTAACTGTAAAATTTTTGCAAGATTTTAAACTAGATTACACTAAAACATGTTTTAGTACGGTCGAAGCATACAAAAACCGTAATACCTACACCCAGAAAAAAGTGCCTTCGAAACTAAAGGAAACAAGTATATACGACCGTAAGTTCGGCAAGGCCGAAGCTTATGTACCCTCCATCATGGATTGCGTAGAAACTTCATCTAAACACTGCCATCCACAATCGAATTACTTAAGTTGCGGTAACGCTTGCCGATGGCAAAGTATCTTAAAACCTCCTAACACCATCTTCTAAATTGTATGTAAGTCCAAACGTGGTATATATTAAATCAAAAAAGATCGATCCAATACGTATATAATTCAGTTTGACAAAGTAGACATAAAATTTTGACAAAATTTTCTACAGAAATAAAATTTTAACAAAATTTTCTATAGAAATAAAATTTTCACAAAATTTTCTATAGAAATAACAATTTTGACAAAATTTTCTATAGAAAGAAAATTTTGACAAAAATTTCTACAGAAATAAAATTTTAACAAAATTTTCTATAGAAATAAACTTTTGACAAAATTTTCTATAGAAATAAAATCTTGGTAGATTATTTTTGGTCCGAGTGGCAACCATGATTATGAACCGAATAAAATTTGAACAAAATTTTCTATAGAAATAAAATTTTGACAAAATTTTCTATAGAAATAAAATTTTGACAATGATGAAAATTTTATTATGAACCGAATAAAATTTTAACAAAATTTTCTCTAGAAATAAAATTTTGGCAAAATTTTCTATAGAAATAAAATTTTGACAAGATTTTCTATAGAAATAAAATTTTGGTAGATTATTTTTGGCTCTAGTGGCAACCATGATTATGAACCGATATGGACCAATTTTTGTGTGATTGGACCAATTTTGGTATAGTTGTTAGCGACCATATACTAACACCACGTGCCTAATTTGAACCGGATCGGATGAATTTTGCTCCTCCAAGAGACTCCGGAGGTCAAATCTGGAGAATGTTTTATATGGGGGCTATATATAATTATGGACCGATATGGACCAATTCTGGCACGGTTGTTAAATATCATATACTAACACCATGTTCCAAATTACAACCGGATTGGATGAAATTTGCTTCTCTTGGAGACTTCGCAAGCCAAATCTGGGGATCGGTTTATATGGGGGTTATATATAATTATGAACCGATGTGGACCAATTTTTGCATGGTTGTTAGAGACCATATACCAACAACATATACCAAATTTCAGGCGGATCGAATGAAATTTGCTTCTCTTTGAGGCTCCGCAACCCAAATCTGGGGATCGGTTTATATGGGCGCCATATATAATTATGGACCGATCTGGACCAATTTTTGCATGGTTGTTAGAGACCATATACCAACATCATGTACCAAATTTCAGCCGGATCGGATGAAATTTGCTTCTCTTTGAGGCTCCGCAAGCCAAATCTGGGGATCGGTTTATATGGGGGCTATATATAATAATGGACCGATGTGGACCAATTTTTTCATGATTGTTAGAGACCATATACCAAATTTCAGCCGGATCGGATGAAATATGCTTCTGTTAGAGGCTCCACAAACCAAATCTGAGGGTCCCTTTATATGGGGGCTATACGTAAAAGTGGACCGATATGGCCCATTTTCAATACCATCCGACCTACATCTATAACAACTACTTGTTTCAGTCGATAGCTTGTTTCGTTCGGAAGTTAGCGTGATTTCAACAGACGGACGGACGGACGGACATGCTTAGATCGACTCAGAATTTCACCACGACCCAGAATATAAATACTTTATGGGGTCTTAGAGCAAAATTTCGATGTGTTACAAACGGAATGACAAAGTTAATATACCCCCATCCTATGATGGAGGGTATTAAAATGTTTATAAATTTAGTTTATCCATTTTATTTCCATTAAGTTAAATTTTTGTGTGAAATAATAAAATTTACTTGTTTCAGTAAAAAAAACTCCTAAACTAAAAGCAGTTAGGAATAGTTCATTAACTAGAATAAGGCATGGAATTTTACTAATACTGTTTTCTTCGCTGGGTATAAGAATTTACTACTGAACAAGAAAATTTTATTCACTGATAACAAAGCATTCGCAAAAATAAACAAAAACCGAACTAAAATCAAGTTTCCTCAAATTTAGTAAAATTTCTTATAAAACGATAACACTGAATTCCTTTATTATAGAAAGCTTATCCTACATACGAATAACACTTGGCATAGAAAAATATTGTAGTTCATTCGTACTCAATCCTTTCAAAACTTAAGGAAACACACTTGTTAGAATATAGGAAAATTTCCTAAATTTCTTTTATCTACCTGTAATCGATACCTGTCATCGATGTAATCGATATGTTTGCGCGTGGGTTGTTTTTTAGTTTGAATCGCGTTGTTATGGTATACGGAGAGATTGTAAAAAAAAATATATTAAAATAATATAATAAATAACAAATAAAATATTTATTATTTTAAATTAGTGAGAACATTTTTCGTTTTTCACAATTATTGAACATAAATAACAAACAATATGTCTATCAATGTTCGTGATGGTGTATAAAGGAAGAAAACAGCAACAGCATTCGTCTTCATTTTTGAATCTTCAATTTTCAGGTAACATTCATACAGTGGCGCTAATCTTTTGTGAAAAAATTGGTTTATGATTTTTTATATTTGTAGGTATTGAAATTGTAAAAGGAGGACAAAATCGTTACGCAGCATCTTATTAAGTGTGTAAATATAACCGATAGGCGAAACATTTTTGCCGCAACGGCAAATACAATAAGCTTGACGGCGAATAATTCCCTTTTTCACGTTTCCTAGCGTTTTTGTTGTCAATACAGCATGCTTTGACAATATTAAACAATGAAGTTGAATAAAAACATACAATGGCTTGTTATTTGTTGAGTTATTTAAAAAAAAAAATAATCTGCACGTATCCAGGCAACAGCAATTCCTAGTGGTGAGTTAAAAAAATTGATAAGCGATGGCAACACTATACCAGTTTTCGCCAAGGAGTTATAATAAGTTTTGATTTAGCGACACGCCGCTAGCCGTCACGGTATTCCGTCGCGGATTTTGGGCTTCCCATAAGAAATACACGTAAATAAGTGTTCGCCTACCGCCTATCGCTATGGTTATATTTACACACTAAAAGTGAAAGGAACAAGAAGAAGAAAAGCATTACGTTTTACAGTTGGTGAATTTACATGGATATTGGAAATAGTGGAATAATAAACTAATATTTCAAGACCAATCGATACTGTTAATTCTTATTAAATATATTTAATATATTAATAAAACATGTCTTTTATTGAAGAAAAAAATGACTATATAAATAAATAAAACTGTATTTAAAAACGAAGGTAAGCAGTTCTAATTTTGAAGTAAAAGGTTTACCACAAATATATAAGATTTGTCCAAATGAATGAAAAAAGTTCAATAAAATCAATCCATATATGAATTCAATTCAGTTAAAATTTTTCATTCTGTAGTATAGTTGTACATAAATATAGGAAAATGTTAACTAATATATGGAATGTATTCTACCTAATTTCTACGAAAATCATATCGTTCAAACAAATAAAAATGTTTTTGGCGCTATACGAAGTTCAACTTTCTTCACAATGAGTTCATTTTAACTTAAAGAAGTGGTCATTTTTTTCTGGGTGTAAAGGGACTATCGCAAACCATTTAAAGCATTAAGAATGTGATTTGCATTTGCTCAAAAATCTGAATTTTTCTCAAATTAAACTATAACAGTAAACAAAGTGTTTGCTGATCGCATATAAGACCTTTATAAAAAAAAAACTATTTTTAGTTCTTGAGCACCCATCGGGTAGCCTTTTAAAATCTAAAAAAATTATGAATTGTTATTCGCTAGACCATTATCTAAAAAATTACAACAGCAGACGCCAATTGTTGTTTTTAGCAGACTTTTTCCTATGGGTGCAGAAAATTATACGAAATGGGTGTGTACTTCGATACTCCATATATATTTCGTGGTGAAATTCTGAGTCGATTTGAGCATGTCCATCCGTCCGCCCGTCTGTTGAAATCACGTTAACTTCCGAACGAAACAAGCTATCGACTTGAAACTTGCCATAAGTAGTTGTTATTGATGTAGGTCGGATGGTATTGCAAATGGACCATATCGGACCATTTTTACGTATAGCCCCCATATAAACCGACCCCCAGATTTGGCTTGCAGAGCCTCTTGGAGGAGCAAAATTCATCCGATCCTATCGGATGAAATTCATCCGATCGATCGGCATCTAACAACCATGCAAAAATTGGTTCATATCGGTCCATAATTATATAGACCCCATATAAACCGATCCCCACATTTGACCTCCGGAGCCTCTTGGAGAAGCAAAATTCATCCGATCAGGTTGAAATTTGGCACGTGGTGTTAGTATATGGTATCTAAAAAAAATTGGTCCATATCGGTCCATAATTATATATAGCCCCCATATAAATCGATCCCCACATTTAACCTCCATAACCTCTTGAGGAGCAAAATTCATCCGATTCGGTTGAAATTTGGTACATTTCGCTAGTATATGGCCTCTAACAGCCATGCAAAAATTGGTCCATATCGGTCTATAGTTATATATAGTCAATGGCCAATCACACAAAAATTGGTCCATATCGTCAAAAATAATCTACCAAAGTTTTATTTCTTAGAAAATTATGTCAAAATTTTATTTCTATAGAAGCTTTTATCAAAATTTTATTTCTATAGAAAATTCTATCAAAATTTTATTTCTATAGATAATCTTGTCAAAATGTTATTTCTATAGAATTTTTTTTCAAAATTTTATTTCTGTAGAAAATTTTGTTAAAATTTTATTTCTATAGAAATTTTGTCAAAATGTTATTTCTATAGAAAATTATGTCAAAATTTTATTTCTATAGAAAGTTATGTCAACATTTTATTTCTATAGAAAATTTTGTCGAACTGAATTATATACGTCTTTAATCGGCCTTTTTTTGTTTAATATATCCCCCGTATGGACTAACTTACAATTTACAAGACTGTGACCAAGTAATTCGATTGTGGTAGAAGTTTCTACGCAATCCATGGTGGAGGGTACATATGATTCGGCCTGGCCGAACTTTAAACTAACTCAGCTCCGGCTTCATTTAAACATCGGAAGGCCATTGCGCAACAACCATTGAGTAGACGCTGGAGGTACTATTGGAGATACATTTTCCTGGAAAACATAGTTTTAAATAGTTTTGGACCATAAAAATCCCTCGGAGCTGATGGAATTACTTCAGCGGAATAATAAACAGACTTGACATATTTGTCTATATCAGTCTGCTGCAACAACGGCTGTACGGTTGCGCGAGCTATCGCTGTGGTAGAAAAATATTGCAATAAAATACTTGGAAGTTGTGTTCCTTAACTTGTATACGACCATAGACTGCCGTAAATCGCTCAACGAGATGGCTGAGCAGTACAATATTCACCTGGCGGCAGGAACATACTAGAAAAGTTCGAAGCGGATGTTAGTCACAATAGAGTCTATTTTAGATAAAAAAGGCAGATTAAATATCTACACCCAGAGAAGGAATATGATCACCTCAAACATGTTTTAAGAGCAAAATATTATTTTTGGGTGGTGACCATGTAACATGGTTTTCGCACCATGTTATTTTCTCGGAAATCATGTATCTGATTTCGGCAAGCAGGTTATATTTGACGAGAAAATAACATTAGTGACAAACATACATGGTCACCATACAAAAATAACATTTTGCTCTTGAAACATGTTTGAGGCGATCATATTCCTTCTCTGCGTGTATAGAAGCCACATTCGTTCTTGATGGGTTTATAATTATAAACCGATATGTACCAATTTCTGGGTGGTGGTTAGAATGCATATATTGACATCATACTCCAAAACTCAAATCGATCGGATGATATTAGCACCTGCAAGAGGCTTTTGAAACACCGTTGCCACTCGAGCCAAAAATAATCTACCAAAATTTGAAGAAAGTTTTACCAGTTGATCAAAATTTTGTAGTTAGTTATACTAACTACAAAACTAAAAAAGTGTTTTTTTTTATTCGAAAGAAATGTTTTATATTAAGTTTATAGAACATTTTGTTAAAAATTTATTTCTATTGAATACTTTGTCAAAATTTTATTTCTGCAGAAAAATTCTATAGAAAATTTGTGCAAAATTTTATTTCTATAAGAATTTATGCATAACTTTGTTTCTATAAGAATTTATTTCCATAAAAACAATTTGCAAAATTTTATTTCTTTAGAAAATTGAAGTTGAAATTGAAGATCTACCATTTTGAGTAAAATTCTACCAACTGTGGCAATTGTGTTCGGAAATCAAATCGATTCGGGAATCGATTTATAATTAAAGGCCGACAAGGACCAATTTTTGCAAGGTTATTAGAGGATATGTACTAACATCTCTCACCAAATTTCAACCGGATGGAATGCATTTTGCTCTTCCCAATCCCAAGAAATTAAATATGAGTATTGATTTGAATGACCCATTTGCAATCCGACCTACATGAATATACACTGTTAGAAAAATATGTTTTTCATATGTTCCGATATAAACAAAATGTGTTTCGGGCACAATTTTAAAACACAATATATTTAAGTGCAAACGTGTAATGTTCCTAAACTAACACAAAATGTTTGCGGCATCTATATTAATATGTTAAAATATATTATGTTTGGGGCATGAATGTTTCATAAAAATCATGTGTGAATGCAAACATATATAAATTTACAAATTTCGACTAAACATACATATGTTGTGATATTTTATTCCAAGCGACAGAGAGAGTATAGAGAAAGAAATAGAGATGGTAACTGGGAGAGTTGACGAAAGATATCAACATAACACAGCAAAAGAATCAAAAGATAAGGCCAAAAATTTAATATGCTTAAGTCTAAATATTATTTAATTTGAATAAAGAGAATACACATTCGGAACCAAGAGAATAGACATTTGAAAAACAAACAGCATATGTTTTCGCCTTGAGAGCAGCATTTTATGTATGTGTGAACATGTGTTTTGTTTATCATTTTGGCATTATGGGCATAATTTTTTTCTTGGTTCGTTAAAAGAAATCAGGGGTCTTCATAAAAATAACGAAAGGGCACTATACTCTTTTTAGAGTTGGGACAGTAAAATGAAATAAGGAGGAAATAGTGAAAAATTACACAGTAAAATGTATAAAAACAAAGTTTAGTTCCTCTTTATTAATAAGTAGTCCACGAGGAGTTGACGGACACCTTCAAATATAAAAGCGGGCATTAAGTTCGAGTTTTGCAGCTAAAACAATTTAAAAAGTTTATTTTCTTTAAAATGAAGTATTAAAGAAAAGTAAAAGGCATTTTAGAGCGATGGTGGTAAATGCTAGTAAAAAACCGTTCACGCCTAAATAAATTTATGTTTGTATTATAAAATTATTTATGTACGTTTATCCAAATTTTAAAGTTAAATTAAAAAAAAATGTGTTCGGTCGGAGCAGGGATTGAACCCACGACCCTTTGCATGCAAGGCAGACATGCTAACCACTGCTCCACGTGGCAAACAAATGTATGTTTCTGTTAAATAATGTTATGTTTGTATGGGCTCGTGGGCGCTGCAAACTATGCTATATAAATGTAACTTATAACCATAATTATCTACTGGTGACTATAACAGCTACGTAGCCCAGTGGATAGTGTGTTGGCTTACAAACTGTGTGGTCCTCGGTTCGATTCTCCGTGCAGGCGACAGGTAAAATTTAAAAAATTTATAAAAGTGAATAATTTCTTCAACATTATTTGTATTACAGAAAAAGATGCCAAGAACTAACAAATTTCGTGGAAGTGAAAATTACGTACGAGTATGATAGGGAATGAGCACAATCGTCTTTGGGAAAAATTCTTCCAAGCATATAATATTTTTGGGCTCAAAATCTTCCAAACATATAATATGTTCACATAAAACAAACATATTAATGTTTCGGCAGTATCCAATAATATATGTGCTTCCTGCAAAATATGTTTGGAACATATGTTAAAGAAGCGATTTTTTTGAGGGTGTACAACTACTTGTGCCAAATTTCAAGCCGATAGCTTATTTCGATCGAACGTTATTGTGATTGCAACCGAGGGACGGAAATACCATAGCTAGATCGACTATATGGGGCCTGAGACGACTATTTCGATGCGTTACCCTCCTATGGGTATACTGAAAAAAAAGAGTTTTCTTTTCTGAAGAACAAAATGTTAAACAAACGAAGGTTTCTTTTGACTCCAGTATTTTTGCTTTTGAAACAACTAAAAAGATTAGGGACAATTTTTGCACCGTTTGCCATAAATTCGGGTTTATTTGCTCTTTAATAAAATAATTTATGACGAAGGGGAATTTCGTTCCTGAGGAAAGTTTTTTTCTTTGTGTGTAAACAACCAAGTTCCAAAGTTATCACAAAAAACCTCAAAAATTGTCGCAAAATTTTTTAGTTTCACAATTAAATAAAAATAAATTTTATTCCAATATCATTGGTCATTTCGTTTATAACAAGCGCTGCACAGTGGTGCCAAAGTAATAGAATTATTTTGGATAATTCTACAACTTTTGAAGGGATAAATATATAAACATAATTTTATGTTTCTTTGTGTGAAAGCTAATGTGTTTTCCTCAAGTTTGTGGGTCCCTAGTTGGTCCACGGGCTGACCTATACACCCTAAAAAAAATCGCTTCTGTAACATATACTCCCAAACATATTTTGCTTCAAGCATATAAATTTTTGGGTATTGCCCAAACATTTATATGTTTGATTTCTTCCAATATATAATATGTTTGAAAGCATATTGGTCTAAACAATATAATATGTTTGGGTAGTCTAAGTTCCAAACATTTTGTATTTTTCCATCCAAATTCAATAATGTTGTCTTCCAAAAAACTATATGTTATTATGTGAACATATAATATGTTTGGAGGCATTTTGGACCCAAAAATATTATCTGCAGAGAAGAATTTTCTCCCAAAGAATATTGTGCTCAAAATTTTTTTCTGCCTAATTGTATAATGCCTCACATTTTTTTCACTTCCATGAGTTTTTTTAGTTCTTAGCACCTTTTTCTGTAATACAAACATTGTAGAAGAAATTATTAAATTTTATAATTTTTTTTCTTCAATTTTACCTTTTGCCGGACGGGGATTCGAACAGCGGACCACACAGTTTGTAAGCCAGCACACTAACCACTGGGCTACGTAGCTGTTATGGTCATCAAGAGATAATTATCGTTATAAGTTATATTTATATAGCATAGCTTGCGGCGCCCACGAGCCGATGCAAACATAACATTGTTTAACAACATAATATTGTTAAACTACATTTGTTGGCAGCGTGGAGCAGTGGTTGGTCGTCCGCCTTGCGTGGCAGGGGTCCTGGGTTCGATCCCTGCTTCGACCAACACCACTTTTTTTTTAAATATATTTTTTAACATATATTCCGGATTCGTTCGGAAGTTCCCGAAAAGGTGTTCAGCATTACATACTATTATATTAAATTTTTACTACGAAATTGTGAAGTGTGTTTTATAAAAGACTTAAAAATGCTTGATATAAACGAGATGGACTGAGTTCAAATCAAATATTATTATTTTTTTATTGTAAAAATAAAAATTGTGTAACAAATAAAGGTTTTTGTATACAAGTTTAAAATTTTCGAAGAAATTCAAAAACTCTTACAAAAGAAGAACGTGAATTCGAGTATATAAAAATATTTTTCCATCTAAAGGCCGGTACTATGTTCATTCTTGCGAAAATTTTTTACGGAAACCATTATTTCGCACATAGAAAGCGGCGTTTTTTTAGGTAGCTTGGAGCGCTATTTTACAGGGAGCGATATTGGATTAAGTTGGTGGTGTTGCTTGTTTTTACAAAATAACATTTTATTTTTCCTTGGGCAATTGATCTGCTATTCCTTTGATCCTTTGTATAGTTTCGGAACAAAAATATGGTCCGTGTTTGATTTATAAACCCGCACAAATAGTTTTTAATAAATAAATTATTTCTTAATTCACATTGCAAATGGCGCCGTGCTATAAACGTCAGTTTTTCAACACGAAAAAACAAAGTATCACAAATGGAAAAAATTTCGCAAATTTTTCGCATTTTTTGGTTTTGTATGGAGTTTCAACGCGAAAACCGAACAGAGTACCGGCCTTAAGGTTAACGATAACCATTCAAAAGCACATTATATTTAATGTGTGTGAACAATTGTTTCCTAGCATGTAACACCATTAATTTAGAAATACAAATAAATATGAATTTTTATTAACGAATAATTTTGTACTTAATTTAATTCTTAAGGCCGGTATAAATTGGTATTATCGCGTTAAAATGGCCATGTTTACCCTTTTACTTTTCTTTAATAATTTCTTTTAAAGAAAATAAACTTCTTCAATTGTTGCTTTGGATCTTTCCCCACCCTGTTATAATACAATTTACCGGAAAAAGTTGTAATGTTATTCTGGTTTTGCCGCTAAAATGAGAAATAATTTTAGCGGCAAAACTCGAACTCAATGCCCGTTTTTATTTTCGAAAAAAATCCGTCAACTCCTCTTGGACTACTCATTAATAAAGAGGAACTAATCTTTGTTTTTATAGATCTTACTGTTTAATTTTTCACTGTTTCGCCCTGTTTTCATTTTACTTTCACAACTCTAAAAAGAGTGCACTAAAAAAATATTGTCGTGAGGCCAAAGAGTTCATGTCCTTAAAATAAGAATACAACTTTTGCTTAGCTTAGAAGACGCATTTCTCTAATATAAAGTTTTTTCCATGTTCAAAGGTCGATACTTTCAATGAAGTCGTGTTGTCGTTATAATTAAGTGATTTGACTTAAAAATGAGTATCATAACATGAAAGAACAAATTTTTGGACTAAGGTCAACTTGACTTTAATAATTCAGAAAAATTCTTTAAAATTAATGAAACTGTCTTTAAATTTGTTGCATTTTTGCATCTTGACTACAAGGCAAAAATCATTAAAAAAAATAGGATATGTTTTTCAATACATTATTTTAAAGACATTTTTTACTTGAAATATAGCATAATTTCTACTGGAAGTCTTGTTTTTAACGGACATTTTATAGCATATGAAAAAAAGCTGAAAAAGCGAATATTGAAATGTGCTTCGTAGAGTCAAGTACACAAAACCCTATTTAAAAGAGACTTGTGTCTTAAAAGCATCCTTACTTGTATTCTCCTCTTCTTTGGTTCGGAATAAATACCAAAATTGTTAAAGTGGAGACACAATCTTTGGAACCGGACATGCTTTTTGTTCAGTGTATAGTGCCCTTTCGTTAGTTTTTATGAAGATCCCTTTAATTACCTTTGTTTGAATATTTTGACTTACTCGTCCTACGTTCCGATTTGTTTTGACGAAACAAAAAAATTGTGCCCGTAATGCGAAAATGATAAACAAAACTCATGCTCCTTTTTTCAAATATATTTTATC
The DNA here is from genome assembly GCF_050003625.1 of Haematobia irritans. Taxonomy (NCBI): domain Eukaryota; kingdom Metazoa; phylum Arthropoda; class Insecta; order Diptera; family Muscidae; genus Haematobia; species Haematobia irritans. The sequence goes on from NC_134400.1 coordinate 46,675,639, forward strand.
TTGGTTCCGAATGAATTTTCTCTCCGAATACTCATTTTAATATTTTACTTAAGCATATACAATTTTTGGCGAAGTCTTATATCACAACATATATATGTTTACTCATAATATGTAAATTTATACTTGTTTATATTCACACGTAGTATTTTTCCTATATTTACTGAAATTTTCTTTGTGTATATATATTTGTAATTCGCTAATTGGTTACTTTCATTATTTTACTTCCAGCATACACTTTATCTATCTTTGTAAACACATATATGTTTATGGGCTATTTCTAAATTAATATATGTTTGAATCCAAGCATATTATATTTACAAACATTTTATGTCCCAAACATAATATGTTCTAACATATTAACATATATGTCCCAAACATATTATGCTAGTTTATGAACATTTGAGTTCCAAACATATAATGTTTATACCCAAACATATGAAAAACAGCCTTTTTCGTCCGTGTAGGCGTAGAAAGTTGTTTTAAATTTGGTTTGCGCTGACAAATCCACAATTATTAACCGATTTCCATGATTTTTTCTTTGCTGTATATAGCTTGTAAACCTCGCGTGATATGGGCCATACAATCTTTAGATTGATATATGTATGCAAACATTGAACTAACTTGACGAAAATTTACTGCCACTTTTAGATTTTTAACTTTTTTAATTCATTCTTCTCATAAAAATTTTTAATTCATTATTCTCATAAATGCAAAACTAAACTAAAAATTAAGAAAAAATCATTGGCGCCAACACGCATAGAAAAAACATGTTTGGACATGGTTGCCGCATCCATTTAATGCTTATATAGAGGATGTAATTGTCGCGAAAACCATATATTTTGTCTTTGTAAAAATAATTTTCGAGCGGAAAAAATATATGTTGGCAATAAGCATTTAAATGGTTCTCAAATGCCGCCAACATGTTCTATTATTTAAATGATAGAATTTGAGACCATTATAAGGTCGGGAAAATCATGTACCTGGTCATTCAAGTTGTTTCCTTTTTTGCAGAGAGAAAAGTATTTTTATAGGTTACGTATAGACATGTCTAGAACCATAACATGGCCACAAAGACCATGTACATTATTTTCGTGACCATTTAATTTTTTAATTTTTTTTGCAGCGAAAAGAATTTTATAAAAACATTGAGCAGGTACACACGATTTTCAATTTGCGCGTCAGTCGTGTGTTGATTGTTTCTTGGAATGGACGGAGAATACGGAATTACTGTGTTTTGTGTTAATTTATTTACTTAGAAGTGGCACGTGGTTTTATGTGAACACAAAAAAGGAAAGTGTAATTGAAAAAAATGTACCTGTTTTTTGTTTGCATTTTGATATATGGTATAATTTGTTTTTATTTGCAGTAACATGATGTCTGCATTTGCACATTTGATGGGCACGAATAGTGTTGGGAAAGTAACGAGTATTTGATTACAAGTACTCGTTACTGACTAATTTTTTGAGTACTCGTTACTAGTAAAAGAGTACTCAATATCTTCAATGTCAGTTTTTTTTTTTTCTTCTGACGGTAAGTAAGTTGGCGGTTTGGAAGTAAAATTCTTGACTTCTTGGAAAATATTAATTGAAGTTTTCGAAAATCGTTTTATCAGTTAAAATAACACGAAAAGGATATATGGCTTCACCTTTGAACAAAGTGAAAAATTTATCTGATTTCTTAAAAACGGTTGCATTTGAAAAAATTTGCATTGGGTTTAGGTGGGAGCTATAATTTAAAGCATCACATGGATCACGTCTCATGCGAATAGTATGAATAATAATGTCGTTGACTTCAGCTGGTTCGATCCAATTGTTTTCAGAGAAGGTACCCAAGCTTATTCAAAAACCCTTGGATAATTTCAACATTGGGTCTCACGATACAAATGATCGCTAAATATTTTCATCCACTGTCAATGGTGGAAAATGGTGGATTTAAAAAGTTTGCAAATTGCAAGCATCAGTAATACACAATGCCATTTAGATATACCCTGACGAAAAAATACCAAATAGTGAATACGAAATTGGCTCTAAAAATTTGAATGATTGGTGAAAATCTTTTTCTAACGAGACCCATATATCTACAACACCACATTTTATAACACTAGAATAAAACTGGATAATGTAATTTGCTTTTCTATACTGTTTTTAAATAAAAAAAGAGGAAGATATTATTAAAAATTGCCCACAATGTCTTTTTTATTTTTTTTTTATAAAAGTAACGAGTAGTAACGAGTACTCAATTCAAAAGTAACGAGTAGTCAAAAGTAATCAAAATTTACAACACTAGGCAGGAAGTAAATTTGGAATGATTACTTATTATTGAAATTGAACCAAAATAGAATGTGTAAAAATCTGTGATATTTGCATGTTCACTGAGCCAACATGGTTGCAGGTGAAAATGTTTCATGGTTGCCGCAAAAATAGCTCCTATCATATTATTTTGCTCTTCGAATATGATTGTGACAATCATTTCGCGACAATTACATACTCTAGATAAGCATTAAATGGATGCGGCAACCATGTCCAAACATGCTTTTTCTGTGAGTGAAAGCTGAGTACTATGTTCAGTTTTCAAGCTGAAAACCAGCTTGCTTTCACGGTTACTTTTTCTAATTAATTAATATAGAAATAAATATTATTTGCAATCAATTCCTTAGATCTTTTCTGTCCATTATTTGGCAAGACTTTATCAAAATATAATCGTCTTGGTGAAAAAACCGAACATAGTACTCACCTTAAAAAATTAATTGATTTCTTCGACACTTTCAATTATTTTTTTGATGGGTTAAGCTGAGTACTATGTTCAGTTTTCAAGCTGAAAACCAGCTTGTTTTCACGGTTACTTTTTTTTATTAATTAATATAGAAATATAAAATTATTTGCAATCAATTCCTTGGATCTTTTCCTTCCATTATTTGGTAAGACTTGATCAAAATATAATCGTCTTCCTACATATTTTTTTACTTTTAGTTTAGTGTTTTGGTGAAAAACCCGAACATAGTACTCACCTTTAAACTAAAAATTTATTTTGGTCGCAAACCTCAATTAAGTATTTACTTGAGGCAATCAATTATTTGTTGAAATTTTATTTATTAATAATTATAGTACCTTCAGATGAAATCATTCTCATGGAATTTTTATATTTTCATTTGGATTTTCCGATTGGATGTATCTTTGAGTCACAATTCAATGAATCATTGAATAGTATGTTTATACGCAGAAAAAATATAACCAAATATATTTCCAATAAAAAGTTGATTGAAGTTGAAAATATCAATTTTAAAAAAATTAACTGATACAATTAACTTTTTAATCAAATATAAAAAATATAAAATTAAGAAAAAAATTAATTTTTTAACTTTCAATTAAAATAAAAAGTATCCCAATTAATATTTTAATTAAATAAATAAAAATCTCCAATTAAAAATATAATTGAAACTTTTCTTCGGAATTAATTACTTTCTATATACATAACATTCATTGGATCAATAAATTAAATTTTTAACTGTACCAATAAAAAAATAAATTGAAAGTGTCGAAGAAATCATTTAATTTCCTAATCAAGAACATTTTTAAGTTTTAATTAATTCTGCGTCTGATACTATCATTTTCTTGAAGCAATTTCAATTTAAAAAAAAAATTGGATAAATTAATTTCGTGACTGAAACAGAAAAAAAAAATTCTGTGTAGAAATTAACTATTTCTGAACAAACTTTTCGATTATACATATATTTAGTTGGAAATATATTTTTATTTAATTAAAATATTAATTAATTGGGCTAATTAATATATCAATTAATAAGCAATTACTTTTAAATAGAAATCTTGAAGAAATTATTGCCATATTGGGGGTTTCCGAACCCACCTTTTTTACATTTGGGAGATTTTTAGGGCTAATAAATAAATACTACATTTCAAATAGAAAATACGATAGAAATTCGTGTGGTAATTGATTTTTCCATTACGAATTGGAAATAACTTTTAGTAGAAGATCAGTGCTTTATGATAAAGATTCGAACAAAACATTTTTTTAGGTATCATAATTTTTGTTGTCCAGTATAGCCACATTTATAACAATATTTTTTTTCTGATTCAATTCATTGACCAATGAATTATACCCTTCACCACTACTGTGGTACAGGGTATAATAAGTTTGTGCATTTGTATGTAACGCCAAGAAATAATTGTCATAGACCCATCTTTTAGTATACCGATCGGCTTAGAATTAAATTCTGAGTCGATTTAGCGATGTCCGTCTGTCTGTATATGTAATTTTGTGCACAAAGTACAGGTCGCAGTTTAAGTCCGATCGTCCTCAAATTTGACATAACGTCTTTCTTCGGGTAGAAGACAATCGCTATTGATTTTGGAAAAAAATCGGTTCAGATTTAGATATAGCTGCCATATATAGTTATCACCGATTTGATCGTAATTCACGTATTTATGAACCGACGTTCTTTAAATTTTGTATATCTGAATGTTTTGTCAGTCCCGTAAAAACTGTCAAACATCAGCTAAATCGGTTCAGATTTATATATAGCTCCCATATATATCTTTCGTCCGATTTGGATTTATATGGCCCCAAAAGCGAGAGTTTTGTCCAGATTTGCTTCAAATTTTGCACAACGAGTACGTTGAATAGTATCGTTAATTGTGCCAAATTGAAATCGGTTCAGATTTAGATATAGCTCCCATATATATCTTTCGACCGATTTGGACTTATATGGCCCCAAAAGCCAGAGTTTTGCCCTGATTTGCTTCAAATTGTGCACAACAAGTACGTTTAATAGTATCGTTAAGTGTGCTTAATTTGGTTAAAATCGGTTCCGATTTAGATATAGCTCCCATATATCTCTTTCGTCCGATTTGGATTTATATGGCATCAAAAGCCAGGGTTTTGCTCTGAGTTGCTTGAAATTTTGCACAAGGAGTACGTTTTATAGTGTCGTTAATTGTGCAAAATTTAGTTGAAGTCGGTTCCGATTTAGATATAGCTCCCATATATATATCATTCGCCCGATTTGGACTAATATGCCCACAGAGGCAAAAGTGCTACCCTGATTTACGTGAAATTTTACAGAGAGAGTAGAATTGAACTTGAAACTTTGCACAGGCAGTAGAATTAAGGTTCTGCATATGCGTGTTTATTTTGGTTGAAATCGGTTCATATTTTGATATTGCTCCCATATATATCTTTCGCCCGATTTTCCGTCATATGACCACCGATAAATCATAAATACACTTTTGCGAAGTTGCCTCAAAATTGGTTCATATTTAAATGTTTCCTACATTTTTTTACTAACATTGTATTCCACCTCAGCGCATTAGCCGACTTAAATGTAAAATCTGTAACTATTGCAGAACTCTGTACAGATCTGCTCAGATATACAGAATATATGTGTATGGATGCATATAGCATTCAACACATTGGACGGGTTTGATATGGTATCGAAAATGTGGACTTACAAAGTGGTGAAGGGTATAATATAGTCGGCCCCGCCCGACTTTAGACTTTCCTTACTTGTTTTTTTTAATTGAAATTGCTTTTATCACGAAAGTATCAATCATAGGATTAATTAACAATATAAAATATACTTGAGAATTAATTAATTTCGTTTTTCAGCACTTTCCATTAATTTTTTAATTGAGGCTATCAATCAATGTATTACTGTTTATTTATTATTTTTCATTTGGTTGAAATAATTCTCTCGATTTTTAGGTTTCCGTTTATATTTATAGTTGGATTTTTCTTTGAGATTGAAGTAAACATTTTATAAACAAATGAATTCTATTATTGGTTTTATTTGGAAATATTTTTTTATTTAAGTCAAATGATAATTGGGTTGATCACAATTTTTATTAAAAATGTAAAAAATTGTGTTTATTCACACAAAAAAAAATGTTTGGATTTAATGACGAAATTAATTGATCCAATTAATTTTTAATTGAAATGTCTTCAATCACAGAAATTATAGTATCAATCAACGAGGTCAATTAAAAAATTAATTGATACTATTAGTTTCTGTGATTGATTTTTGTTTTAATTAAAAATTTTTTTGAATCAATTACATTTTTAATTGAATATTTTTGAAAATTCAATTAAAATTTTAATTGAAAATATTTTGATGAAAATTTTTTGTTCAAATTTACGGACCAATTAATAGAATGAAACTACCCTGCCAATATTTTGGGGGCGCTTCTGAGAATCCCCACTACGTCAAAAACAGCCGTATACGATATCCAAACTCCTCGGAAAAGCGCCGTCATTATTGAGAAGTTGTACCACGCCAAGCTACTACAAAAAAGTATCGCATGAGTGCAATTATTAGGTGCCCTTCGGGATACATTTAGAAGGACGCCAATAAGAGCCCCTTCAAACAATCAGAAAAAGTGCATTTTAAGATAGTTGTAAAAGAATCATTGTGGTCAAGTAAAACACGATTGTTTAGATGTTTATTAATTTTATTAAACATTTATAAATTCTCATAAATATAACATTTATACGACTATCACATCACAGTTAACATAATTTTGTGCATTAATAAAAGATTGATGTTGAGTTACAAGTTGGAAGTTACATGTTGTAGCGTCTATCAGCCAGTGCTTTTAGTCCCAATGGAGGAAAAATATTTGAAAAAACCATCACTTTATTCCTTTGGAAAGTAAAAAATTGTTCACCAATAATTTTAAGCGAAATAACTATGTTTTCAGCACTTCCTTATCGTTCTTATTTAAATGAATTATAAGAAGCTAGTTGTGCATGGTGTTTCACAAAATATAAAATGGCTCTTGTAACAATAGTGATAGCAAAATACTTTCATGCGAATAGTGATGGCAAAATACTATCACAGTTGGCGATTGTTGCAGTGTCACTTACGAGTCGGTGATAGCGATGAGGATGAAATGGAACTTTGAAATGCTGGCAGGGTAATTATTTCCGTATAAAATTATATATTTATTATTAAATTATATTATTATTTTTTTTATTGGGAAATATTGTTCTTAATTAATTCAAATATTAATTGGGATAATTAAATTTTTTATTAAAAATATAAAAATTTGTGGTTATTCAAATTAAAAATAATATAAATAAAAGTATAATTGATTAACAGTTTAATTGATTTCCTCGACACTTTCAATTAATTTTTTAATTCAATCAAAATTTAAGTTAAATTTAATTAATTTGTTAAATAATTTGGACTTAGTTCTTCATTTATTTAATTTTAAAAATGCATATGATTTAGCACTTTCTGACGAGTTTTTATTGTAATTACAGTTTTTGCCATGGATTTAAGTAAAACTTTAACATTAAATATTTCCGAGCCAAATTGTCAGTTATACTTTTAATTGGAAATATTTTTGTTTTGTAAAGATTTTCATTCAATTTCTTGACTTACTTTATTTTTTAATTTGACTAAAAATTAATTATATCAGTTAATATTTTAACTGATTAATTCAGCTGCAATTAATTTTTTAATAGCAAATATTTTGGTTACATAGTCTTCTGTGTAAATATGTTTATTCAAATCAATATTTTATTCAAAAGATTGACGTTTTAACTTACAGGCTATGAATATCTACACAAAAAAATTGTTTTCCGTCATGAAACTAATTGTATCAAATTTTGATTAAAACGATATTGCTGGGGGTATGACACAAAGCTTCTTGGTAAGCACTTGCTTGCCTTAGGCACTTACCCAATGTTTGCTGGGCAATTTTATAGAATGAATTAAAGAAAATACTACAACAATTTTTTTCATAACCTAGATTGAGTATTTTTTTTTTTTTTTAATATTTATATTTCTATTAATATAAAAAAAAAATTACATTCGGAAATACACGACATTTAGTTATTCCATCGTTACCATCATGCCTCTATTTCACATTGATGAATAACCATACCCAATAAACACAGGATGAGCGTTTTTCAAATGCAACACCTCTTCAGTTTGAGGGTAAATATCATTTTCAACATAAATTCAACTTGACTTGAAAAAGCTCATCTTCAATTCATCTTCAAATTGTTTGCGAATTACAACCAATTTGGCAAAATGTTGACGAAAACTTTGAAAATGTGTTGAAGATAATTGGAGAAAACTTTGACAAAACACTACCCTGAAATGCAACGAAAAAACCACATGGTTTTCAATACTACTTTGGACAACAAAGTTCGTGGAAGAAATACAAAAATGTGGACATTTTTTAATAATCAATTGAAATTGCTTATAATAATTGGTAAGTAAAACTAAAACACGAAATGAAAACTTTAAGGAAGTCACTAAACTCAAATCTCTTTTCAGACAACTAAAATATTTGGATGCTGATTCTTGGACACATTAAGAGGCTGGCCGATGAAAAATGGTAGTGGCTTATCGAGAAGAGAAAGTTTCCATAAATCAAAGTGCAACCAAAAAAACTTGGTATTTATGCTTTTCCATATCAACAACTACTGGATGATAATTCGCATCACATCGATAGTTTAATTTATATCGCATCATCGGTTTAATTTGTTATTTTGTGAATTGAAATTGCTGGAAATTTATTCCAATTATCTGGCCATCAAGTTCCTGAAAATTGCCAGTATTTTAATAACAACAATTTTGTAATACCAACGTTCTTGAGGAAATCACGAAGTACCTGGTCAGTTGGAAGAAAAACAAATTGGTAAGTCAAAATAAAAAGTGAAATGAAAACATAATGGAAATCACAAAACTCGATTGTTTTGCAGAAAACTAAAATCATTGAATGGTATATTCTTGGAAGATGTTGGCCGATGAAAAACCGATGAAGGAAACAACAAAGAAAAGTTTTCAGAAAACTTACAAAGTGCAACCAACTAAAACAAAGTGCAACAATTCCTATATCAAGAACTTCTGGATGAAAATGTGCATCATCGGTTTAATTTGTTATTTTGTGAATTGAAATTGCTGGAAATTTATTCCAATTATCTGGTCATCAAGTTCCTGAAAATTGCCAGTATTTTAATAACAACAATTTTGTAACACCAACGTTCTTGAGGAAATCACGAAGTACGTGGTCAGTTGGAAGAAATACAAATTGGTAAGTCAAAATAAAAAGTGAAATGAAAACATAATGGAAATCACAAAACTCGATTGTTTTGCAGAAAACTAAAATCATTGAATGGTATATTCTTGGAAGATGTTGGCCGATGAAAAACCGATGAAGGAAACAACAAAGAAAAGTTTTCAGAAAACTTACAAAGTGCAATCAATTAAAACAAAGTGCAACAATTCCTATATCAAGAACTTCTGGATGAAAATGTGCATTACATCAATTTACATCCCGTCATCAGTTTGATATTTTGTGATTTCCTCTTGCTGGAATCTATTCTAACACACAAGCCAGCAAGTTCCTCGATAGTAATTATTTCAAATTGCCAGCATATTAATGACACCAACATTATGGAGGAAATGGAATTATACATGTAAAAATGTTTAAGATATTTAAAGTTGTATTCATAGTTTTATTTATTAATACGTTTAATAAGATAATTACATTTTGATTGGTATAATATTATTATTTTCATATATTATTAATGTTATTTTTAAGATTATTATATTTGTTAACGAAAAAATAATAAAATTTACAAAATCCCTAGAAATTTAGTATTGACTTTCAGTTAGAACTAGGATTGACTTTCATACAAATTGTGGTTTGAAAGTATTCGCAACAATGCTAGTTTTTTATTTTTCTCACATTGAAAACTGTTTGAGAAATTATTGAGTAGCGATGCATTTCAATTTGAGGATTACAATTGAGAAATTATTGCTATTGTGTTGAATTTTACTGTTGAGGGTAATGTCTGTTTTTTGTTGAGAACGCGATTTTCTCAACAATTTCTCAACTTGAATATTACCCTAATCCTTTGAAAAAATGTTTGAAAAATTATTGAATTTTAGTATTTTTCAAACGTTTGTGTTTATTGGGTATATTTCTATGTAACATACTAAAATGGTGGCATCTACCGGTTATTTGACATTTTGATAATTTGGCATCATCATTCAAGCATCAAAACATTTCAAAATGTCAAACTGTCAAAAACGGCTGTTTTCCCAATCCAAACTTCAGTCGATTTCTGCTCTCATATCGCTCTGTTTAGTGCGTGTGTTTTGTTGGTATATTCCAATCCTTTTCGTTTCGTTTAGAGAATCTATAAGATTGGTTTTTGTTTTTAGAGAACAACAAGAGGACTAATGTCATATTGCGTTGAATTACTATAGCTAATGTGTATGTGAATGTTAGTTCGTTCGGCAAAAAGAATGCGTGCCTGACTTATTTCAAACAATATACCACAAGGCTATCTTTTGGGGAGTTTCTAGCACAGAGAGTGTGTGTGTGTGAGTGAGGTATTACCAACAAAGTGGAAAGTGTAAACTCTTAAAAGATATACTATGAAGTTAGGGAATATACCTTGCGTGAATGATGAACAAACACAAATCGGGATTAAACTGTGCGATGGTGTCAAACGGCATCCCTGCCTATACGATCCGTCAGAACCGGGCTATCAAATAAGAAATACAGTGACCACCGCTTGGAAAGCTATTGCAAAAGAGTGCTCGGATACTGGTAAGTGATCTATATAAATTTCTTTCAATCCCCCTATATAAAAATACACTCACATTGATCATTGGATTAGCTATGAAAAGAAACACACCAGATACCATCTTCAACTTTTGGTAGTTCATTGCTGTTGTCCATTTATTTCTCTTTTCATACGATGGTTGAAGCTCCTTGTGTATCGGTGTGTTTCGTGTTTCATTTATTTACCTACAGTGTGTGTTGTTTGTTGGATTGCATTCCGTAATGGTGTCGCATAGTTTGCTTGTATAGTTTGATAGACAATCGAATGTTGTTGCTAATAAGGTGGTCTTCAAACTTTTTTTTTTCAACGTGAGCAACACTGTTTGAGAGAGAGGGAGAGCAACAGTTGATTTGCAGAGTTGTATTTCTTAGTGTACGGTTACTTGATTTGTGGTTAACGATTATTTGAATACATTGGCCAGTAGTGGCATTAGCTCCGTTCGAGAAGCCGATAATTTTTGATAATTATTACAAATTTTTACTGGAAGTCGTTCGTTTACACCAAAACACCAGCAAAAGAGAGCCGGAGAGAGAGACTACATTTGACAGTTATGAGATGGAGAAATTACAAGTTTTTGCTAGAGATTTTTTTCCCAGTAAAATCTTGCAAACCATAGCATACGATGCCAGCTGGTTATTGATAACAAACAAAGTACCAATACAATGTAAATGTTCGGCAACTACGATTGGAAGTTAAACATGCAGGATTCGTTTTTTGTTTTCAATTTTTTAGCAGCTGAAATTTTCAATGTGCAAATAGTTACTGGATACCGTTCGTATACTTTTCAGCAATTTTAAGCAAAGAGTGTAAAATACACTCTTACTGTCTTGCTAGTTTTTACTGGAAAAGTACGCGAACAGACCTATTGTGTATACAATGTTTACAATAACCACCTGATTAAGAAGATGTTTGTCGGCAGTCATATTAAACTACTATCGAAATTGTTTAAAATCGGTTGATAATAATAATTCATTTGTCAACTAAACTATGATTCATTTCTGATTGTTATATTGTCGATTTTACTATAAAAAATTATATTTTTAATGATATAGGTGATACTTAGTATGAAAAAGTGGATCCATTTTCATTTACAAATAATCATTTTTTATTTGCTTAAAATTAATAAACAAGTTTTTTCATTACCATTTTCCAAATCTGCGTTGCCAACTGCAACACAGATTAAACAACATTTAATTAAAGTCTTGTTATCAGGACTGCCAATAAAATTTCAAGAAAAATCGTCACTTAAAAAAAATGTCATACACAGAAAAACATGTCACCAAAATATTTCCAATTAAACAGTAGATTGAAGTTGAAAATTTTTTAATATGGAATTAATTAATACAAATAATTTTTTATACAAGATGAAAACATTAATTTAAGCAAGTCAATGATTGAAAATTTTAAAATTTTTAATAAGGAATTAATTGATATAATTAACTTTTTAATCAAACTCGGAAGACTAAGTCACTTCAAAAAAAGTGATGGAATATTTATTTTTTAATTTTTAATTAAAATTTATTTCACACAATCAATTTTTTAATCAAACTAAGAACACTAAGTCAGCTAAGAAAGTAATTGAAAATAGTTACGTTTTTAATTAAAAAATTGATTGAAATTTGCAACTAACATCAATTAAATTTTTAATTGATTCAATTAAGAAATTAATTGAAATTTGCTAATGAAATAATGATTTTTTTTGATCAAGTATTATTTTTAATATCCAATAAAAAATGCAATTGTTATTATCATTTTCGTGATTAAAGACATTTCAATTAAAAATTTGATCGGATCAGTTACTTTCGAGATTGAAACAAAAAAAAAATTTTGCGTCTAATTAGCAATGTAAATAATATTAAAGTAAAATATATTTGTTGGATGAAACAAAACTCATTTTGTTTATAAAAAAAAATAATTGGGTCACTTAATTTCTTTTCAATGAAGTCGTTTCTTCCTTATAGTTAGGTGATTCGACTTAAAATTTGGTATCCTAAAATTAAAGAAAATACCTGTATAAAATTTGGTTTGGCTAAGGTCAACTTGGTTTTAATAATTCCTAAAAATTAATGAAATCGTCATTAAATTAGTTCGCATTTTGCATCTTGACAACAAAGCAAAAATACGTTAAAAATAGGATACTTTTTTCAACACTTTATTTTAAAGACCTTTTTTATTTGAAACAAAGCATTATTTCTGCTTGTAGTCGAGTCCGAATTTGGAAATTTAAGTTGTCGTTAACATGATTTAGAGTACTCTGAAAGCAGATGAAGTAAAACGCTGAAAAACGAATAAATTAAATTTGTTTCCTAGAATTGAGTAGGCAAAACTTAACCCTTAAATGCACAAGATCACCGATAAATATATATGATCTCCTCGAACGTGTTTCAAGAGCTTAACGTTACCTTTTTTGCGCGAAAATGGAAGCTTTTCCTCGCAAAAATATTGTTTTCTAAGCAAACATATCAATGGCTGCGACAAACTCGTAACACTATGCTTTTGAAACATATTTGGGGTGATCATATTCCTTCTCTGGGTGCTAAATAATTGATCTCAATTTCCAAATTTTACTTAATATGTTTTGCTGTTCGAATGTTAAAAAGATTTCATAAACAAATGAATGTCTTCATTTATTTATATCGAACTTTTATTTTGGAGTTTCGCTGTGAAAGCCGAACATGGTATCGGTCTCTATCGCTATGGTTGTGTTTATACACTAAAGTGACGACAGTGATGATAACAGTACAAAAATTTTAAATCTACAAGCCAGTGTTGCCAACTCCCCAAGGCCAAAAAGCACCAAAAATATATTATAAATTCTAACATACCACCTTCCACCACAAAATCGAAAATTAAATGCTCTACTAAAAAAAAAAAAAAAAAAAAAAAAAAAAAAAACTTCCGAAGGTGTACCTGTTATAGAACTTTTGTGAATTGAATTTTAAGAAGTTAAGGTGGGTATTAAGATTGAGTTTAGCTGCATTTTTTTGACAATTACAATTTCTATAATAATTCATTTTAAGGAATACAAACTTTGTGAAAATTTGCTTTTGGCTATTCCCCATCAAGTTATAATAAAATTTGCAGCAAATATGCATAATTTTATGCCTTTTTTACTGATATAGTTTTCACTTTAGCGGCAAAACTCGAACTTAGTACTCACCATTATGAACCGCTATTCAAGTATACACTTTGATCAGTTTTAATGCTTTCGTCCAATTCATTTTGATCAGTGATCTTTTCCAACTTTCAAAATATTAATAAAGGGTGATTTGTTAAGAGCTTGATAACTTTTTTTAAAAAAAAAACGCATAAAATTTGCAAAATCTCATCGGTTCTTTATTTGAAACGTTAGATTGGTCCATGACATTTACTTTTTGAAGATAATTTCATTTAAATGTTGACCGCGGCTGCGTCTTAGGTGGTCCATTCGGAAAGTCCAATTTTGGGCAACTTTTTCGAGCATTTCGGCCGGAATAGCCCGAATTTCTTCGGAAATGTTGTCTTCCAAAGCTGGAATAGTTGCTGGCTTATTTCTGTAGACTTTAGACTTGACGTAGCCCCACAAAAAATAGTCTAAAGGCGTCAAATCGCATGATCTTGGTGGCCAACTTTCCGGTCCATTTCTTGAGATGAATTGTTCTCCGAAGTTTTCCCTCAAAATGGCCATAGAATCGCGAGCTGTGTGGCATGTAGCGCCATCTTGTTGAAACCACATGTCAACCAAGTTCAGTTCTTCCATTTTTGGCAACAAAAAGTTTGTTAGCATCGAACGATAGCGATCGCCATTCACCGTAACGTTGCGTCCAACAGCATCTTTGAAAAAATACGGTCCAATGATTCCACCAGCGTACAAACCACACCAAACAGTGCATTTTTCGGGATGCATGGGCAGTTCTTGAACGGCTTCTGGTTGCTCTTCACTCCAAATGCGGCAATTTTGCTTATTTACGTAGCCATTCAACCAGAAATGAGCCTCATCGCTGAACAAAATTTGTCGATAAAAAAGCGGATTTTCTGCCAACTTTTCTAGGGCCCATTCACTGAAAATTCGACGTTGTGGCAGATCGTAAGTCTATTCATGATGAAATGTCAAAGCATACTGAGCATCTTTCTCTTTGACACCATGTCTGAAATCCCACGTGATCTGTCAAATACTAATGCATGAAAATCCTAACCTCAAAAGAATCACCCTTTATATGGAAGGAGTCTATATTAATATATGGAAGGAGTCTTATTTCAGTTGTGCGTGCTTTTGTGAATTTAATACAAACGTTTTTAATGACATCTTTACCAAATTCGAAAATTCGACACTCATCGCTCGACTTTCCTACAGAATACCCTAAATAACAATATTAATTAAAAAATAATCAATACCAACTTCAAAACAATCAAATTCTATATTTGGCAATAAATTTGAGTTTCTTCGGCTCTTGAAAGTCTAATGAAAATTTTGGTATCAATTAAACTTAATACTGTTCAAAATAAAAAGATCACCAAAAGCACTAAATGAAAATGCCAGAAAGCACCAAGTTGGTGCTTGTTTTGAAAAGGCACCAAAAAGGCAATTTGGTGCTTTTTAGAAATCAAAAAGCACTAAATTTGGTGCTAAAAGCACCAAATTGGCAACACTGCTACAAGCTATTCAACAATGTTTGAACCGAATACCCATTTCGAAAGTAATTGCTACTCTGTGTACTCAGTGGTGGGATTCTGTATTCATTTTTAACAGTTGTCGTATTGCAGTTTTGCTAGATTGTAGTCTTGGGCAAAATCGTTCACCATAGTGATTCGGACTCGTCGTTCCTTTTGTACAAAGGAACTAGTTCCTTCAAATCGTTCCATCGTTCCTTTTCGTTCCAGCTTTTTATATTTGTCATCACTGTCATCTACTAAAGGCAGCAACGAAGTTCGTGGTCAAATGAAAGATACAAAAAAATATTAAAAATTGAATAAAATTACTTAAAATAGTCTATAAAAATATAGGAAGAAAAAATATTGAATGAAAAATTTAAAGAAGTAACTAAACTCATTGCAAGAAATTAAGAATCATTAGTTCCTGAAATGGAACTAATGATTCTATTGAATAGCAGCATACCAATCAATGATTTCATATACATACGCGCCAAAATGAATAAATTGTCATATAGCTCAAACAAAAGTCAAAAAATCAAACTGCGATATGCGGAACTATGGAGCGTAAGTTGAACATAAAACTAAATGACAAAAGGAACGATGAGGACGAAAGAGATGGAACTAGTGACAATCGTTCCTTTTAGTGAACCGTTTATTGGAACTAGTTCGTTCCGGAACGACACAAGACTACTAGATTGGTGGATTTCACCACATTTAGGGGGCCTTTCACGTTTATGGGTATTTTTAAGGTAACATATACTTGGGGAAAATTATATGCCTTACACCATATAAAGTTGAACAATTCTCAACTAAATTCGGATTTATAAACAATTTGATAAATACTAACTTAAAATTTTAGTTTTTTTTTTTTTAATTTTCTGGCTAATTTCATCTTCCCTTTATCTTTGTGACTTTTTCTGCATTAAGGCGTGTACTATGTTCGGTATTCGAATTGAAAATCACTTTATTTTCTCCTCCCAAAATCGCCAGTTTTTCATAAATTCGAATTTGAAATTTCCAGCAAAATGTTATCCAAGACACAGACCATCACTTTAAATACGAATTTACTTTTTCAAATTCGAATTTTTACTATTTGGCTTGCTATGCAAAAACTAAGCCGCGTGCGGTACACAGACTAGGTTCATTGGAAAGGGCTTGAGCTCATAATCACAAAACTCTTCATTGGAAAAGTATTTGTGAAAAGCGCAAATTGGAAAATAAAATGTTCAACAAATTTGTGCAACGGGCTCACTGTGCCAAAACTAAGCCGCGTGCGGTGTAGAGACTAGGTTCATTGGAAAGCTCAGCTTTCATACCCACGGAAGTCTTCACTATATATAGATATAATTAAATTTTAAAGTTTTATTTAAATGTTAAATAAATTTTTCTCAATATTTTCAATATTCTTTTTTGTATACACAAAAAAAATCAAACTCAATTCTGATTCAATCACGAATTGATACACTTAATTATTTAAATGAAATGTTACGAAAATGACATTAAAAAATACTCAAGTAAAAAATTAATTGATTTCATTAGCAAATTTCAATTAATTATTTAAATGATTCGATTAAAAGTTTAATTGATATTGATTGCAAAACTAATTTAATTTTTTATTAAAAACGTAACTAGTTTCAATTACATTCTTAACTGACTTAGTGTTTTTAGTTTGATTAAAAAAATTGTTTATTTGAAATAAATTTTTAGTTAAAAATTAAACAAATTTCCATCACTTTTTAATTACTAGACTTCCGAGTTTGATTAAAAAGTTAATTGTATCAGTTAGTTTTTTATTTAAAAATTTTAGGATTATTAATGAATTTAATGTTTCCATCTTGATTAAAAGGTTAATTGTATCAATTAATTTATTAAGTTAAAAAACAATTTCAACTTCTATCAAATTTTTAATAGGATATGTGCTGGTAATATTTTTTCCGAATTGCAAATTCAATTAATTCAACTAAATCAATTTGATTCAATTAAAAGTGTAATTGATTAAGATCGCAAAACACAAATTTTTCACTGATTTTTTATACCCTCCATCATAGGATGGGGGTATATTAACTTTGTCATTCCGTTTGTAACACATCGAAATATTGCTCTAAGACCCCATAAAGTATATATATTCTGGGTCGTGGTGAAATTCTGAGTCGATCTAAGCATGTCCGTCCGTCCGTCCGTCTGTTGAAATCACGCTAACTTCCGAACGAAACAAGCTATCGACTTGAAACTTGGCACAAGTAGTTGTTATCGATGTAGGTCGGATGGTATTGAAAATGGGCCATATCGGTCCACTTTTACGTATAGCCCCCATATAAAGGGACCCTCAGATTTGGCTTGTGGAGCCTCTAACAGAAGCATATTTCATCCGATCCGGCTGAAATTTGGTATATGGTGTTGGTATATGGTCTCTAACAACCATGCAAAAATTGGTTCACATCGGTCCATAATTATATATAGCCCCCATATAAACCGATCCCCAGATTTGGCTTGTGGAGCCTCTAAGAGAAGCATATTTCATCCGATCCGGCTGAAATTTGGTACATGGTGTTGGTAGATACTCTCTAACAATCATGCAAAAATTGGTCCACATCGGTCCATAATTATATATAGCCCCCATATAAACCGATCCCCAGATTTGGCTTGTGGAGCCTCTAACAGAAGCATATTTCATCCGATCCGGCTGAAATTTGGTACATGGTGTTGGTAGATGGTCTCTAACAATCATGCAAAAATTGGTCCACATCGGTCCATAATTATATATAGCCCCCATATAAACCGATCCCCAGATTTGGCTTGTGGAGCCTCTAAGAGAAGCATATTTCATCCGATCCGGCTGAAATTTTTTACATGGTGTTGGTAGATGGTCTCTAACAATCATGCAAAAATTGGTGCACATCGGTCCATAATTATATATAGCCCCCATATAAACCGATCCCCAGATTTGGCTTGCGGAGCCTCAAAGAGAAGCAAATTTCATCCGATCCGGCTGAAATTTGGTACATGATGTTGGTATATGGTCTCTAATAACCATGCAAAAATTGGTCTACATCGGTCCATAATTATATATGGACCCCATATACACCGATCTCCAGATTTGGCTTGCGAAGCCCCAAAGAGAAGCAAATTGCATCCGATCCGGCTGAAATTTGGTACTTGGTATTGTTATATGGTCTCTAATAACAATGCAAAAATTGGTCCACATCGGTTCATAATTATATATAGCCCCCATATAAGCCGATCCCCAGATTTGGCTTGCGAAGTCTCCAAGAGAAGCAAATTTCACCCAATCCGGTTGTAATTTTGAACATGGTGTTAGTATATGATCTTTAACAACCGTGCCAGAATTGGTCCATATCGGTCCATAATTATATATAGCCCCCATATAAAACGTTCTCCAGATTTGACCTCCGGAGCCTCTTGGAGGAGCAAAATTCATCCGATCCGGTTCAAATTAGGAACGTGGTGTTAGTATATGGTCGCTAACAACCATACAACAATTGGTCCAATCACTCAAAAATTGGTCCATATCGGTTCATAACCATGGTTGCCACTAGAGCCAAAATTAATCTACCAAAATTTTATTTATATAGAAAATTTTGTCAAAATTTTATTTCTATAGAAAATTTTGTCAAAATTTTATTTCTTGAGAAAATGTTGTTAAAATTTTATTCGGTTCACAATAAAATTTTCATCATTGTCAAAATTTTATTTCTATAGAAAATTTTGTTCAAATTTTATTCGGTTCATAATCATGGTTGCCACCCGAGCCAAAAATACTCTACCAAGATTTTATTTCTATAGAATATTTTGTCAAAATTTTAGTTCTATATAAAATTTTGTTAATATTTTATTTCTGTAGAAATTTTTATCAAAATTTTCTTTCTATAGAAAATTTTGTCAAAATTTTTATTTCTATAGAAAATTTTATTTCTATAGAAAATTTTGTTAAAATTTTATTTCTGTAGAAAATTTTGTCAAGATTTTATGTCTACTTTGTCAAACTGAATTATATACGTATTGGATCGATCTTTTTTGATTTAATATATACCACGTATGGACTTACATACAATTTAGAAGATGGTGTTAGGAGGTTTTAAGATACCTTGCCATCGGCAAGCGTTTCCGCAACTTAAGTAATTCGATTGTGGATGGCAGTGTTTAGAAAAAGTTTCTACACAATCCATGATGGAGGGTACATAAGCTTCGGCCTGGCCGAACTTACGGCCGTATATACTTGTTTTTTTTTAATTCATTTAATTTTTTTTATTGAAATTGCTTACATAAGGATATAGATGGCATCAATCACAGAATTAATTAGAAATTAAGCCAATAAACTGTTTATTGTATCATTACTCATTTATATTTATTTAAACTAAAAATAAATAATAGCATCGGTTAATTTTTTAATTGGATCAATTAATTTTGTGGTAAAAAAATAAACAAAAATTTTTGTGCAAAAACCTAAAAATTAATTAATTATATATTGCAACCAAGTATTTCAAAATTTTCGATTATATTTTTCTTTGGAAATATTTTTTATTCAATAAAAATTGTAATTAGCATTTTAAGTTTAATCATTTTCTTTTTTAATTTTGTAATTAATTGGGTTTTCAACTTTTTAATTGGAAATATTTTAGAAATATATTTTCTGTGCAAGTATTTAAGGTTTCTTGTAATTTCATAACAGTGCATAAACAGAAAAAATACCATCAAAATATTTCAATTAAACTTTTAATTGAATTTAAAAAATATTCAATTAAAAATTTAATTGGTTCAACAAATTTTTAAATTGAAATAAAAATCAATCAGAAAAATTAATTGTATCAATTAATTTTTAATTGGAACAATTTTTTAATTGATACTATCATTTTAATGATTCATGACATTTCAATTAAAAATTAACTGGATCAATTAGTTTTGTGATTGAATACAAAAAATATTTTTTTCTATGTATGACTGAACATAAGATATCTTTTCCGATTACAATTGTGATTGGATTTTTTTGCTTGGATTTGTTAATATGATAATATTTATACAGAAACTACAATAATTATTTCTACTAAATTTTCAATTATAGTTTTAGTTGCACAGAATTTTTTTTTTCTGATTCAATCGCTAAATTGATCCAATTCATTTTCTAAATGAAATTGATTCAATCACGATAGTATCAAACACGGCATTATTTAGAAATAAAAAAATATTCTTAGTTAAAATAGTAATTGTTTTCTTGGCACTTTCACTTAATTTTTAATTGCTTCAATTAAAAATTTGATTGATTTTTGTACAAAACTCAATTTTTTATTTGAGACAATCAATTTTATAATTTTCTATTATTTATTTGTAATTTTTTTACCAGTCGAAGAAATATTTTTTTGCACTTGTTTAAGAGTTTATATTTTTTTATGAAATTTTCGACTATATTTATTATTATATCATTGGCTTAAATTATTTAATGAACTGCCAATTGAATTAAAAAATGAAAATAAAATACATTCCTTAAAAAAGGGCTCATTTTGTATGTAAAAGAAAATGTTGGACACGTTTCGTAATGTCAAATTACCAAAATCAAATGAAATTCAATTTAATAATTTAACGATGTATTGTTTAAAATCAGACATGTTAAATGAATAAATTGGATTTTTTCTCAATGTGATATTTTCCAATTTGCTCTCTTCACAAATACTTTTCTAACACTCTTCACAAATACTTTTCTACTGAAGACTTTCGTGGGTAGGAATGCTGAGCTCAAGCCCTTTCCAATGAACCTAGTCTCCATACCGCATGCGGCTTAGTTTTGGCACAGTGGGCTCCGTTGAAAAATTTTGTTGAAAAAGTATTTTAAAATTTGCGCTTTTCACAAATACTTTTCTACTGAAGACTTTCATGGGTATGAAAGCTGAGCTCAAGCCCTTTCCAAGGAACCTAGTCTCTATATCGCACGCGGCTTAGTTTTGGCACAGTGGGCTCCGTTGTAAAAATTTGTTGAAAAAGTATTTTAAAATTTGCACTTTTCACAAATACTTTTCTACTGAAGACTTTCATGGGTATGAAAGCTGATCTCAAGCCCTTTCCAATGAACCTAATCTCTATACCGCACGCGGCTTAGTTTTGGCACAAAAATTGTTGAAAATTTTATTTTCCAATTTGCGCTTTTCACAAATACTTTTCTAATGAAGACTTTTTGTGGGTATTAAAGTAGATCTCAAGCTCTTTCCAATGAACCTAGTATTTATACCGAATAGCACGCCAAATAGGAAAAATTCGAATTTGAAAAAGTAAATTTGTATTTAAAGTGATGGTTTGTCTCTCGGCTAAGATTTTGCTGAAAATTTCAATTTCGAATTTATCTTCACACACATCAGTTTTTCAAAAGAAAAAAAATTTCGAAAATTCTCATTTGGCAAAGCACCGATCTCTTTTTCCAATAAAAACCCTATGTGTTCACTAACTAACTGTAACACTAAAGGTTTCAACATCCTACCAATGAACTGAGCTGAGAAATATGAAAATAAAAAATGACGGTTTTTCAACATATGTCCCCACTGTGGGGATTTTTGATACCAATTTTGGGAATGGTATATTAAGCAATAATTCTTATAAAAATTTTCCCTAGAAAAATCATAATGATAACACAATTAGTTCAAAAGTTCTTATGGTTTCAATTCATATTTTCAATTCCCAAAAAAATTGAAATTTTTGAAAAAATTTTGTTCTTTGCAATTACAAAAGAATAAAGTTCACTCAAATGCCTTTCCAACGATGTGTTATAAAGGGTGATTCTTTTGAGGTTAGGATTTTCATGCATTAGTATTTGACAGATCACGTGGGATTTCAGACATGGTGTCAAAGAGAAAGATGCTCAGTATGCTTTGACATTTCATCATGAATAGACGAACGATCTGCCACAACGTCGAATTTTCAGTGAATGGGCCCTAGAAAAGTTGGCAGAAAATCCGCTTTTTTATCGACAAATTTTGTTCAGCGATGAGGCTCATTTCTGGTTGAATGGCTACGTAAATAAGCAAAATTGCCGCATTTGGAGTGAAGAGCAACCAGAAGCCGTTCAAGAACTGTCCATGCATCCCGAAAAATGCACTGTTTGGTGTGGTTTGTACGCTGGTGGAATCATTGGACCGTATTTTTTCAAAGATGCTGTTGGACGCAACGTTACGGTGAATGGCGATCGCTATCTTTCGATGCTAACACACTTTTTGTTGCCAAAAATGGAAGAACTGAACTTGGTTGACATGTGGTTTCAACAAGATGGCGCTACATGCCACACAGCTCGCGATTCTATGGCCATTTTGAGGGAAAACTTCGGAGAACAATTCATCTCAAGAAATGGACCGGTAAGTTGGCCACCAAGATCATGCGATTTGACGCCTTTAGACTATTTTTTGTGGGGCTACGTCAAGTCTAAAGTCTACAGAAATAAGCCAGCAACTATTCCAGCTTTGGAAGACAACATTTCCGAAGAAATTCGGGCTATTCCGGCCGAAATGCTCGAAAAAGTTGCCCAAAATTGGACTTTCCGAATGGACCACCTAAGACGCAGCCGCGGTCAACATTTAAATGAAATTATCTTCAAAAAGTAAATGTCATGGACCAATCTAACGTTTCAAATAAAGAACCGATGAGATTTTGCAAATTTTATGCGTTTTTTTTGTTAAAAAAAGTTATCAAGCTCTTAACAAATCACCCTTTATTTAGACTCGTGCTTAGCAAAATGCGCAAAAAAACTTGCACTAAACGTCAATAACTTGAATAAAATAATGCATTTCTGCACACTTGACGACACTATCAAATATACTTTTTGTGCAAAATTTGAAGCAAATCAGAGAAAAAATCTGGCTTCTGGAGCCGTATAAGTGCATATCGGGCGTAAGATACACCCTCCAAAAAATCGATTCTTTAACATAGACCCCAAACACATTTTGCTTCAATCATATATATTTTCAGGATTGGTCCAAACAAAATATTGTTTGTATTGTTCAAACATATTATATTTCACCTTAGGCATACACTGGTAGAAAAAAAATTTTAATGAAATTTTCTTTGTGTATATATATTTTTAAGGCGCCAATTGGTTTCTTCCATTCTTTTACTTGCAGCTTACTCTATAGGTATCTATTTCTATAGGCTATTTCTATATTACTATATGTTTGCATCCAAACACATATTTAGAAAAATGTTTTGTCGCAAACATAATATATTCTAACATATTAACATATATGTCGCAAACATGTTATACTAGTTTATGAACATTATATGGTTGCACTTAAAAATAATGTGTTAAAAAATTTGAGTTCCAAACATATAATTTTTACACCCAAACATATGAAAAACAGTCTTTTTTGTCCGTGTATATACGGGAGCTATATCTAAATTTGAACCGATTTCAACCAAACTTGGCATGGGTAGCTAGAATAATAATTCTGCAACCTGCGCAAAATGTAAGTGTAAATCAGACAATAGATATATATGAGAGCTATCTAAATCTGAACAGATTTCCACCAAATTTTGCACACTTGAAAAATAGCAAATGTAAGCAAAGCTCTGGCTTCTGGGGCCATATAAGATATTAACAAAATCCGGCATTACTGCTGCATGTCCCCAGAAGCTTAGATTTGCTCGAAAACCGAACATAGTATACACCATTACATTAAATTGCAAAAGGAAAATATGTCGTAATTTATTTCTAATTTTGACAATATTTCGAAATAAATTTAGAATATAGCAATTATATATTCTGATACCATGCCACACAGCTCGCGATTCTATGGCCATTTTGAGGGAAAACTTCGGAGAACAATTCATCTCAAGAAATGGACCGGTAAGTTGGCCACCAAGATCATGCGATTTGACGCCTTTAGACTATTTTTTGTGGGGCTACGTCAAGTCTAAAGTCTACAGAAATAAGCCAGCAACTATTCCAGCTTTGGAAGACAACATTTCCGAAGAAATTCGGGCTATTCCGGCCGAAATGCTCGAAAAAGTTGCCCAAAATTGGACTTTCCGAATGGACCACCTAAGACGCAGCCGCGGTCAACATTTAAATGAAATTATCTTCAAAAAGTAAATGTCATGGACCAATCTAACGTTTCAAATAAAGAACCGATGAGATTTTGCAAATTTTATGCGTTTTTTTTGTTAAAAAAAGTTATCAAGCTCTTAACAAATCACCCTTTATTTAGACTCGTGCTTAGCAAAATGCGCAAAAAAACTTGCACTAAACGTCAATAACTTGAATAAAATAATGCATTTCTGCACACTTGACGACACTATCAAATATACTTTTTGTGCAAAATTTGAAGCAAATCAGAGAAAAAATCTGGCTTCTGGAGCCGTATAAGTGCATATCGGGCGTAAGATACACCCTCCAAAAAATCGATTCTTTAACATAGACCCCAAACACATTTTGCTTCAATCATATATATTTTCAGGATTGGTCCAAACAAAATATTGTTTGTATTGTTCAAACATATTATATTTCACCTTAGGCATACACTGGTAGAAAAAAAATTTTAATGAAATTTTCTTTGTGTATATATATTTTTAAGGCGCCAATTGGTTTCTTCCATTCTTTTACTTGCAGCTTACTCTATAGGTATCTATTTCTATAGGCTATTTCTATATTACTATATGTTTGCATCCAAACACATATTTAGAAAAATGTTTTGTCGCAAACATAATATATTCTAACATATTAACATATATGTCGCAAACATGTTATACTAGTTTATGAACATTATATGGTTGCACTTAAAAATAATGTGTTAAAAAATTTGAGTTCCAAACATATAATTTTTACACCCAAACATATGAAAAACAGTCTTTTTTGTCCGTGTATATACGGGAGCTATATCTAAATTTGAACCGATTTCAACCAAACTTGGCATGGGTAGCTAGAATAATAATTCTGCAACCTGCGCAAAATGTAAGTGTAAATCAGACAATAGATATATATGAGAGCTATCTAAATCTGAACAGATTTCCACCAAATTTTGCACACTTGAAAAATAGCAAATGTAAGCAAAGCTCTGGCTTCTGGGGCCATATAAGATATTAACAAAATCCGGCATTACTGCTGCATGTCCCCAGAAGCTTAGATTTGCTCGAAAACCGAACATAGTATACACCATTACATTAAATTGCAAAAGGAAAATATGTCGTAATTTATTTCTAATTTTGACAATATTTCGAAATAAATTTAGAATATAGCAATTATATATTCTGATACCTCTCGACGAGGGCTATATGTGGTACCAGTTTCATTGACCTATCTTTCTCCATTCCAGCACAGTGGGCCATTTCAGACTTTTAAAATTTTACTTTAACTTGATTTATTTTGTTTCTTATTCGATCTTTTTCTGTTTTAATAAAAATGCTTTATTTTGTCAGATCTCAAGCTTGACAAAATAAAGCATTTTTATTAATTTTACTTTAATTTCAAAATTTCTCGAATCTGAAATGGATTCGGAATACAATGCCTATATATTCTTATAGCTCTCGACAAGGGCTATATGTGGTAGAAGTTTCATTGACCTATCTGTTTCGTGTCCAGCACAGTGGGTCATTTTATATTTTTCAAATTTAAATTTAACTTTAATTTCAAAATTTCTTGAATTTGAAATGGATTTGGAATGTAATGATTATAAATTCTAATAGCACTCGACGTGGGCTATATGTGGAACCAGTTTCATTGGCCTATCATTCTCCATTCCAGCACAGTGGACCGTTTCATATTTATAAAATTTTACTTTTGAATCAAAATTTCTCGAATCTGAAATTGACTTGGAATATAATGCTTATATATTCTGATAGCTCTCGACGAAGGCTATATGTGGTACCAGTTTTATTGACCTATCTTTTTCCATTCCAGTGGGCCATTTCAGATTTTTAAAATTTAATTTTAGAGTCAAAATTTCTCGAATCTGAAATAGATTCCGAATATAACTATTGTACATTCTAATAGCGGCCAACAAGACCTATATGTGGTACCTGTTTCAGTTACCTATCTATTTGTAGTCCAGCACAGTGGGCCACTTTAGATTTTTATCATTTAGCATTACATTCAAAATTGTTTGAATCTGATATTGATTCGGAATGCAACGCCTATATATTCTGATAGCTCTCGACGAGAGCTATATGTGGTACCAGTTTCATTAACCTATCTTTTTCCATTCCAGCACAGTGGGCCATTTCAGATTTCTAAAATTTAACTTTTGAATCAAAATTTCTCGCATCTGAAATGAATTTGGAATATAACTCTTGTACATTCTGATAGCACTCGACGAGAGCTAAATGTGGTACCAGTTTTATTCACCTATCTATCTCCAATTTCATACTTTAAACAAATCAATTTATTACCACTTATTTTTGCAAACAGTCATTCTTTAACAGTTCTGAGATATATATTCCTAATATTCCTATAAGTAAGTTATTACTCAGTGTGTTTTCTATTATTATTGATTTGTTTTTTAAATTGTAATACACATACAACGCCATTTTTTAAGTTTTAATCTAAAATTAAATTTGCAATTTTTTCATAAAAGAGCTCTGTTAACCGTTAACATAGCTCTGTTAACCTGTTAAAATTGCTCTGTTAAAGTTAAATTTTAAAATTTATCTTCACACACATTAATTTCAGGAAGTCAGATCGGTAGATCGGTTTATATGGTCTATATCAAAACCTAGACCATATAACCGATCTTCGAACTTGACCTTCAGGACAATAGCCATAATTGTGTGTATAAAAATGAATCTTTCTACATTCTTTTACATCTAGATTTCGTCAAGATTTAAAAGGAATACGATTTATAACTATGATTATTGGTAAGTCCTTTCTTAAATTTTAGTCAGCCGGTCTTAAGTTAAGGGCAATTTCATAAAATAACAGATACATTTTAAAATTTTACTTTAAAGGAGAAATTTGAACTACATTATCGCTATGCTCCAAATCTCATTTCAGATTCGAAAAAATTGACTCCAAAGTTAAATTTTAAAAATCTAAAATGGCCCACTGTGCTAGACTGAAAATAGGTAGGTGAAAAAAACTGGCACTAACTATTGACCTTGTCGTGTGCTTTCAAACTATATAATCGCTATATTAAAACGGCTCATTGTGGTGGAATGTAGAAAGATTGGTTAATGAAATTGAGACTGGACCTAATACATGTATGGTGAACAAATAAAAATCATCAAAAAATTTTATGAATAATTATGAATTAGATCTGTGTAGGTAATCAGTAATAATTCCCTACGGGAAATGGATCATCCACAGGACCGGTACAGGACTAGTGCCTGGTGTGTATGAACCAGTCCCAGTTCTGGTCAAAACGTATGGAAAGGACCGGTCACTTTAACATGGGTTTGTCATTGACGGGGTTAATTAACACTTTAGGACACGACTTGGACTCATTCCAAAGGACACGCCCAGGGACAATTTAGTAGGAGCCATCCATAGACAGGTACTCATGAACCAATCTCGGACAAACTATTGGGAATCTGTTTCCTTTTTGACACGAATCGCATTAGAAGTGAAGAACTTTCGAACTATGTTATTATGGGTTATTATGATAATCGTATTTTCAAGCGAGTATGGAAATCAATAAATTATGACTATTTAAAAATTGCGACAAACTGGAGCACCTCTACAAGTCCTGTGATATGTCCGTCATTGGCAATTTGCACCAATTTCCCGCAGGGAATTTAAAAATTAAAAATGTTTGTGATATCAGCTTGCGAGCTGCAATAAGTCCAATACTTTGGCAAATAAGTAAAATTAGAAATTAGACCTTGGGACCCCAGTACAGCTTAGATTCATGTGTCAGTCTGATTTATTTTCAGGCTCACTTATACTATTCAGTCAATTGTGATACCACATTATGCGCTTTACAGACTATCAGTTATTCCGGACGGAATGTCAGTGTTTGTAAAGAATCTTACAATGTGTCGGATCAATACGACTTGTCGACGATGACTAAATAATCGGTAAATGTGTTATCGATCCCATAAACATGCAGCAGCATCGAATTTGCCTTCGGACTTAACTTATAATGTGCACAATATACGGGATATGTTCGACACGAGCACTATCGTCCGGAATAACTGATAGTCCGTAAATCGCATTAGCTAAAAGTACCTATTACATATGGGCACTTATAGTTTTAACCGCTGAAACTACACGATTATTTTCTTCGAACACATTAGCAGACTGCTAAAGTAACATTTTCCAGGTCCGCCAGTATTCTAAAGTTGTATGCTCCCAAAATTCGCTTACGCCTTACACAAAATGCTGGACACTCACATAAGAGGTGTTTAATCGATTCCTTTTCTTCCGCATTATGACAGCTCATGCAGTAGTCATTGTACTTCACGTCAATAGCTTTCGCAAACTCGCCTATCGGGCAGCGTCCCGTTATACCATATATCACGAGTGATATCTGACGTCTTGAAAACACTAACATATTTTGTGCGCGGATTAACTTTAGATGGGCCATATTTGCTTAGTGTCGTTGCAACCCTTGCAATTCTTTTATTGGACATTCGCCATCATTGCAGCCTTCTCACGCAGTATGAGTTTGCTATCTGCAGAGGCAAACCAACCGATTCTAGTTCCCCTGGAATACGTAATGTAAGGTGTAAAGGCCTGGTTATGCTTCCAAAACGGCTCGTAAGCGTAGCGTGTCAGCTGTTTGTTTTGGATATACGACAGCCCATACAAACGGTTACCCATCGTTTGCACAACGTAAACGTGTCGTAAGATTCAGAAAAAAAACAAAAAAATTACGTGTCGCTGATCAAAAAACTAGCGTCATCGATTGAAAGAAAAAAATTCTATTAGCGTGAAGATATATAATTAAATATGTACTACAGCGTTGTTATCGGTTAAAATGGAGAAATAGAAATTAATATTAGTCGTGAAACTCATTTTAAGTGTAAAAAACAACCTTTTTCCTGCCTGTTTTTGATAGTTTGTGGGTACGTTTATTTTATTTGGCTAATCGCCAAAAAATTATACGTTGCCGTTTTGTTACGGCTACGTTACATTTTAACATGCATAACCAGGCCTTAAGTTAGTTCCTAGTCTTGCAAATCATCCGCTTCGCTGTTCCCTTGTATGCTCCTGTTGCCAGGCACTCATATTAGGTGAATATTGATAGATTTGCGGCAGTCGAAGACCGCTTTCGAGTTAAAGAAGACAGAGTCCAAGGATTTTAATGCAGGTTGATTATCTGAGTCAATGTTAATGTCAACATTTGCAGCAAATTCGCCACGTATTCCATATATTTCGGCATGAAAAATACTACAGTAATTAGGTAATTTTTTCGCTATTGAAAAAATTACCTAATTCGCTACATGAAGCCGTCTAACTGGAGAGATATTAATATATGTGAGCAGTCCGAAGATCTTAGAAAAATTTGCAATAACCAGAGCATCTACCCAAAGCAGTGGCCTGGAAATTGAAGATTGAGATGTCACGTGCTTTGGATGGAGATAGAAACAATTTTATTGACCTCACAAAAATGAATTTGGACAAGAAGTGAAAATCATGTATCCAATGTATTAAACTACCACAAGAAATTTATCTTTATTCAGTCAAACAACACTGGCAACACTGACGGTGGACAATATTTTGCCCACCTTTGATGAGTTGGTTAGAATTTTAGAAATCGACTATTCCGTTTATGAAAATTCTATCAAGAAAAGTGATCCCGACCTTTTTATACCAGGAGATCATCATGGAAGTGTGCAGTTGTGAAATTCTTCAGAAACTCCACAAAACAATTAGTTCAAAGTAGTTTTAAAAGAAATTCAATGTTGGACGAGTACATGGTATTGCGCCACAAAGATAAATTTTCGAACAAGCCAAACCAACCAGTGATAGTAAAAGAATCGCCAGTGCAAGTTCAGAATAATAGGGAGTCCATATATAAGTAATATGGGGAAACAACTTATTCTACACAATATTCACAAATTTTTTGGAATAAAATGTTAGCGGAAAACTTAAAGTTGGTGGAAGATATAATAAGGGAAAAGTTCAAATTAATAAGTAATGTATGCCCGCTAATTATGATAGCCAAGTGTGGACCAAATAGCGTGTGCCGTACGCAAAATGCGTGTACTTCCTGAAAGGCTCTACACGTTTTAGATGAGCAACGTTTTCTTTTTTTTATTTGGAAGATAATGTAGAAATTAAAGGTTTTCATGGAAACCTGATTTAACTGAACCGTTTTCGATAAAAAATCCCAAATTATTTGAAATTTACCTCCAAGTCCCCAACTCTAAATTTCGTCCCCATCCACAAAAAATATCCCCAATTCGCGGAAAAAAATACCAAATACTGGCAACACTGACGGTGGACATTATTTTGCCCACCTTTGATGAGTTGGTTAGAATTTTAGAAATCGACTATTCCGTTTATGAAAATTCTATCAAGAAAAGTGATCCCGACCTTCTTATACCAGGAGATCATCATGGAAGTGTGCAGTTGTGAAATTCTTCAGGAACTCCACAAAACAATTAGTTCAAAATAGTTTTAAAAGAAATTCAATGTTGGACGAGTACATGGTATTGCGCCACAAAGATAAATTTTCGAACAAGCCAAACCAACCAGTGACAGTAAAAGAATCGCCAGTGCAAGTTCAGAATAATAGGGAGTCCATATATAAGTAATATGGGGAAACAACTTATTCTACCCAATATTCACCAATTTTTTTAGAATAAAGGTGGGTATTAAGTTCGAGTTTAGCAGCTAAAAACGCCATTTTTCACGATTACTTTTCTATAATAATCCATTTTAAGGAATACAAACTTTGTGAAAATTTGCTTTGGGCTTTTCCCCATCATGTTATAATAAAATTTACAAAAAATTTGTATAATTTCATGCATTTTTCTTACTGATTTAGTTTTCACTTTAGCGATTTTAGCGGCTAAACTCGAACTTAATACTCACCTTAAAATGTAAGCGGAAAACTTAAAGTTAGTGGAAGACATAATAAGGGAAAAGTTCAAATTAATAAGTAATGTATGCCCGCTAAATTATGATAGCCAAGTGTGGACCAAATAGGGTGTGCTGTACGCAAAATGCGTGTACTTCCCGGAAGGCTCTACACGTTTTAGGTTCATCACTGAGTGCAACCAACTCATTTTGATTATTTCGCTATCAAAAGCGAAATAATGCACCCCCAAAAACTGCATAAACACCATCAAAGAGCAATACGAAGGAAATTAAAAACATGAAGCCGTCTAACTTGAGAGATATTAATATATGTGAGCAGTCCGAAGATCTTAGAAAAATTTGCAATAACCAGAGCATTCTACCCAAAGCAGTGGCCTGGAAATTGAAGATTGAGATGTCACGTGCTTTGGATGGAGATAGAAACAATTTTATTGACCTCACAAAAATGAATTTGGACAAGAAGTGAAAATCATGTATCCAATGTGTTAAACTACCACAAGAAATTTATCTTTATTCAGTCAAACAACTTAAAATGGCTATAATTGGAAATAAGATGTTCTTTCGAAAAAATTCGAGGAGTTGCCCTTTACTCTATTATATTGCACATAGCAGGCAAAGAAAGCGGTATCTTGTTTCCAATTGCAGAAGCATTCCTTTCATCGCATTACACTGGTGACCTGGAGCGGTTTTTACGGCAATATCGACATTTTATGCTGAGAATGGCATAAGGGTAATAAATACGGTATTGACAATTTTTAATAAAGGTCATCCAGCTTATACAATATATATAAATATATAGACGAATGTTTTCGTATATGTATATCTGGGATAAAGCATGACTTTTTGACTAGTTCAGCTATGTTGCGCCCACTTTATGAGGATAGTGGAAAACGATTTAAAATCCTTTGGAAACCAAGAAGATTTCAATTTCCGAATATACGTGCAGCTGATTATATATGAGCAAAACGAGAACTCGAGGAAATTTCTTTGGATGAGGAAATGCGGAACCGTACAACCAAAACATGCAAAAATATGTCGACGCAATTATTAATAACAAAAAAATTAGATCACCCAAACCATTTTCTGGAAATTATGAAATATTTAGACTATTTTCTACCATGGCTTAAACTACGATCTGCCAGTAGACAATATTTATACCAATTTTATATAACTCCCATTTTAGTATATTTAAATGTAGAGAAACATATTTTCTTTTATTTCGACTGATCAGAAAAAATATCAAAAAGTATGTTACACATTTTACAAAAACTAAGCAATGATTCTTCTTGAGAACTTAACGAAATAGAATATTGTAAACAAAAAGATGACTATAATTGTGTGGTGTTCGTTTGCCAACTCAGGCCCACTTAGACTATTCAGTCCATTGTGATACCACATTTACTACAAATACCTATTACATATTGCAATTTATAGTTTTTTTACCCACCCGATTATTTTCTTCTGTTGAACCAACTTGATTGTTCCAAAAACATTAGCAGACTGCTTAAGTTAACGTTTTCCAGTTCCGCCAGTAATCTGAAGGTAGGATAGGTTAAAGTGGCATCCCGATTAAGTTTCAGGCACAAATAGACTATTCAGTCCATTGTGATACCACATTTAACTAAAAGTACCTATTACATATGGACACTTCTAGTTTTAACCACTGAACCTTCTCTATTATTTTCTTTTGTTGAACCAACCAGATTGTTCCAAAAATATTAACAGATTGCTTAAGTTGACGTTTTCCAGGTCCGCCAGTAATATAAAGCTATATGCCCCTAAAACTCGTTTACGCCTTACACAAAATGCAGGACACTCACACAAGAGGTAATGGATTCCTTTTCTTCCGCATCATGACAGCTCATGCAGTAGTCATTATACTTCGCCCCAATAGTTTTTGCAAATTCGCCTATCAGACAACGACCCGTTAGGAGTGATATCTGACGTCTGAGAACACTAGCATATCTAGCGCTCGGTTTAAGTTTAAATGGGACCATATTTGATTGGTGTCGTTACAACCCATCAAACAATTCTCCCATCGAACATTGTCCACCATAACAGCCCTCTCACGCAGTAAGAGCTATGTTCCCATGGCCAGGCACCCTTATTAGGTAAATATTGTACTTCTCAGCCATCTTGTTGAGTAATTTTGATGGCCGTTTTCGAGTTAAGTAACACAGAGTCCAAGCTTTTTGTATATATTAATGCCAGCATTTGTTATATTTCAGCCATAAAAACACTACAGTGAGGTAATCTTTTCGCCATTCGAAGTTCCAAGTCTTTAGAATATACTCGGAAACCCAATTGTCCTTCCAATTTGGAGCCATCGGTGATGAAATCTATATAACGTTTATTCCCCGGGGAATGTGTGCACTACGCCTCACTGTTGCGAATTAGAGTTTAAAACTTTCTGGCGAAACAACTTTTCGACTACTACGTTTGACACATCTGTCAATATTTTTGAAGACCGAACTGTGACCGTACCTTTTTTTCGGACCACACTGATAGCTCGCACAACCGCACACCCTTTGTTGCAGCTGACTGTTTGGTCAAAATGTCTTAAGGCAATAGATGCTGCATGACTTTATGGGAATTTGTTCCTATCTTACTGAATGCGTCTGCAATACACAAGTACGCCATACGCTGAACTTCATCTAAACTTGTCGGCTGCTGAAGTGCCGGCAGCACCATACAGCATTATAGGTCTAATCACTATATAGCCAATGTTAAATTTTAGGTTTTACTCCTCACTTTTTCCTATTGGATTTTTGCCCGAGTACAAAGCTACCGTGGCTTTTCTAGCCCTTTCTTCAATATTAAGCTTAAACTTTATCTTTCTTTTTGTCGACGCAATTGTTAATAACAAAATTAGAAAACAAAAATTAGATCACCCATAACATTTTGGGAAATTGTAATAGATTTTCTTATAGAAAATTCTGGCAACATAATAAATAGTTACACGTATTGTACAGATAAATCAACATCATTTGTAAACGGCTCACCGTTTTGAGACTAGCTATAGAGATATTCTGAGTTGACACCTTAATCCTCCGTGCCTGGTTGCACTTCCTCCAACAATTCTTGAGAGATATAGTCCCCTTATCAAATAATGTGATTTGGTAACGACAATTAAGTTTTCTCGCTGATGACAGCTTTTCATCATTTGCTTCTTCAAGTTTGCTCACAAACTTCGTTTTAATTAATATTAATTTGGAAAGTATTGTCATGCGGCTGTTGGGTTTAAAAGAAAATGTCAAAAAGACATAAAGCTCAAAAGTCTTTTCTGGTGTTGAATTTTTCGACGGCGTCAAAGTTTAATTTTTATGAACTTGTTAGTGCGCATAAAGCCTCATAACAATACCTTTCAAATTATTAGAATCGATAAGTATGTTCAATTCTATTCAGTGCACCTTGGTTTGTCAAAGAAACTTAATTTAAGTAAATTTAATAAAATATAATTACCATTGGCTAAATTCCAATTAAACAAGTTAAATTGAACTAAAACCATTGAAACAATTTATATGAAAATTAAAAATTTATAATTAACAAGGAGCAAACATGTAATCAAAAATAAAACATTGAAGCCTACCAAGCAGAAAATATTGCATCCCCTTGTGCAATAGAGTAAGGGAAAACCATAATGCCATTAGATTACACTGTTGCTTCCAGCATTTATGATTAAATGCGATAGTATAAATATACAAAAATGCCCATCTTGATTAAAACAAAGCAATGGAAACCAAAGTCAAATAACTTGACGCATCTTACTTGCTTCATTCATACAAAATATAGAATCAATGAAATCACTTTTCCTTATAATAATTAACCGAAATATTGAAATCTTCTGGCTTATATATTTTTGTTAATTTTTATATATATATATATATATATACTTGGTCATTTCCTTATAGTCCTTTCGCTCCAATAAATAAATACAATTCATACTATCAAAAAATAATTGTATTTATGACATTAATAAGGTACTGTAAATGACATTAATAAGGTTCAATTCATGAGAAGATTTGTGTCGAAAATACTGCTCAACAATTTTTTTACGCCTATAATATATATAATATATTTATTTGAAGAAATCTGCAAATGTTTAAATGTTTAAAATTAAAATGAAATTATTTGTACAAGTCTAAAAAAATTATATATTTCGTTTCGTTTTCAACATCTTCCAATTTCACTGATTAATTATTGGAAAGGAGGCCATATATTTCGAAGAACTGAGTCATTAAGGATGTCATTCGTCAGTCCGTTTAGTAGATCTTCACCATCATATACTATAACATTGGATCTTTGGAATGATTTGAATTTTGCTGAAGGTTTTATATAGTCTTGGGAAACTATTGAAATAATTTTGATAAAATTCTGTACAGAATTCAAAGAAGTTTTCGTTTCTATATTTTATTGATTGATGAATACTGTAATATTAGTTAAAACGCAAAGTCTAAAATAAAGTCTGGATTTTACAGGTATTTAAATAAATCATCAGTTTCTACAAATGGCGTTTCCACAAAATACAAAATGACTACTTCTTTAAGGCTAAAAAGTTTTTATAGACAACGACCTTTGCTCAGCCACCTAACCTCTGTGTATATAAGAAGATCTCCATATTCACTGCGCATTTCTTGTAAAAAATTTTATTTATTATTTTCTGTGGCTTCTCGAGTTATGACCTTCCAGAATTTTATTCTCAATTTTCATTTTTTCCTCCATGTTAAAAAGCTTAGTAAATAATGCTTGTTGATGAATAATGCAGAGAAAGTTTTATATATAAAAATTTGTTCTTATTAAACTTTCTCACCCACCATCACATTTGCGCCATCAGTACAAACCGATACACATTTTGATCTATCAGCAAATGAAAATGTTTTATTATTTACAGCATTAACAATTATTTTCCCTAATATTGCCGTGGAACGAAACTAAGCAAAATATTTCCTCATGAGTCTTCAAATCGTCATCCACCGTGTTGACTCAAATAAGTAGCGGTGCTATATCCGTATACTCGGTGGATTCGTCTAAACAAAAATACTTGTAGTTTATAACACGTGTTGACTCAAATAAGTAGCGGTGCTATATCCGTATACTCGGTGGATTCGTCTAAACAAAAATACTTGTAGTTTATAACACGGTTTACAAATTTCTTCGGTTCGACGAGTAATTGTTCGGCTTGATAATGACATTGTCGACATTGTATTACAAATCTGTTCTGCTGTGTTCCCGAAGCATTTTAGCATATTTAATGTAAGCTCCATGAAAACCGGCAACAACAAAAGAAGCTTTTTGCATTTGAGTCCGCTCAGATATTTGTTCTTCTCTTCCTTTTACAGAATATGCAATGTAATATGGCCTTTTCAATTTTTTTGTAAAAGGTCCCTTTCATGAACAATAATATTTTCGTTTTCCGTATACATTGCTAAATAATGTCTTTCATCATAAGAACCCACACGAGATAATGTTTTTGGCATATTAAACATTCATAAAAGACAAAAACAAATTCTGAAAATAAATAATTATTTTCTCAGTAATCATCCATATCGTGTTTCATACAATCGCTAAACAACAGGCGACAACACATCCAGCTCGAACCGTAGCTCAAACCATACTGAATAGTGTTTAGAAAATACCCCTATAATTTTGGCGTGTTTTGTGCTTCTATTGAGCGAGACAACTGTTTGGAGAGAAAGAGCAAAACGCCGCGTATTCTCTTCGCCCATCCCTACTTTAAAACTATATTTCGTGCATACTTGATGCAATAAATTATTGCACAAAAGTATGTTAAAATCTATTGTTCTTTGTAAATAGTTTAAGGATAATTAATTTACATTACACGCAAAAAAATAATTCTTTCCTCCCAAACGAAATTTTAGACAAACAAATATCGTTTCCCTTTTGCTCTTTGTGATAAGCGTTGACTAGACTAAAGACTCAAATTCTGGCTAATGCATCTTTCACACTTCCACGAGGTTTTTTAGTTCATAGCACTTTTTTCAGTAATACAAACAATGTAGAAGAAATTATTCGCTTTCATAATTTTTTTAAATTTTTCCATTCGCCTGGACGGATAATCGAACCGCGGACCATACAGTTTGTAAGTCAACACACTATCCACTGGGCTACGTAGCTGTTATTGTCATCAGTAATAGACAATTTTTGCCATAGCCATCAACGGGCAAGCAATGCAAACAGTTATATTTATATAGCATAGTTTTTGGCGCCCACTAGCCGATGTAAAGAAACTTTATTTAACAGAAACATACATTTAGTTGGCCCCCGTGGAGCAATGTTTAGCATGCCCGCCTTGCATACAAAGAGTTGTGGGTTTAATCCCCAAAAAGTTTTTTTACATATATTCTAAAAATTTTCGGTAGATTACGAAAAGATCTGCGGCATTACATACACAGAAAAAAATATCACCAAAATATTTCCAATTAAAAAGTTAATTGAAGTTGAATTTTTTTTCAATTAATAAATTAATTGGTACAATTAACTTTTTAATCAAGATAGAAACATTAAGTTAATTAAGTCAATGATTGAAAATTTTAAAATTTTTAATTAAAAAGTTAATTGATACAATAAACTTTTAATCATATTCGGAAGACTAAGTCAGTTAAAAAAGTGATTAACATTTTTTTAAATTTTTAATTAAAATTTTTTTTCAAACAATCAATTGTTAATCCAAATAAAAATTCTAAGCCAATTCAAAAGGTAATTGAAAATAGTTACCTTTTTTTAATTAATAAATTAATTGAGTTTTGCAATCAACATCAATTAAATTTTTAATTGAATCAATTAAAAAATTAATTGAAATTTGGTAATGAAATCAATTAATTTTTTAATCAAGATTTTTTTCTATGCCCAATTAAAACTGTGATTGATACTATCATTTTCGTGATTGAAGACATTTCAATTAAAAAATTAATTGGATCAATTAATTTCGTGATTGAATCAGAAAAAAATTTTTTTGTGTGTACTACTATATTAAATTTTTACTACAAAATGTGTCCTGTAAAAGACTTAGGTTAGGTTATAGTGGCAGCCCGATTTATTTTCAGGCTCACTTAGACTGTTTAGTCCAATGTGATACCACATTAACGAAAAGTACCTATTACATATTACATACTCGATTATTTTCTCTGTTGATGATTAAAGAAAAGAAAAGAGCAATGCTTGATATAAACGAAATGGACTGTGTTTTTGGACCAAAATTACAAAAATAAAATTTGTTTGAAATTTTCCAAAAACTAATAAAATACGATCGTTTTTTTCTTTGGTGTACATGAGATTTTCATGCATACTTATTGAACATCCTTGATGCGCATTAGGATGCAAAAATATATTGTTATTGTTTCCAAGGGACGAGTGCAAATGCATTTAAGAATACACTAATTTTTTATATAAATATAAAATAAACAATACTCGTACTGTGCAATGCCAAATAATTCATAAGAGTGTAAATTGGGCGAACGATATATTTCAATCATAGGATGTAACATTGTTTTATTTTTTTTTTTTTGGAAAATATGTTTTACAAACCTACTCTTTTAAAATTAGCAAAATTTTATTTTTTGAATGGAAAACCAAAAAAAATATATAAAGCGAAATTAAAAAAGAATTGAAGTTAACGGATTTATATTTGTGGATGATAGCTAATAATAAACATAAACTAGAATCGAAAACAAAAACCTAATAAAATTATCATAAAAGGCAATATATGAGAAAAACTTGTTCCCTTTGATGTTATAAGTGAGGGGTTTTTGCTAAATATTTACTTCAAAAGTAAAAATATTTCTAAATAAATATAGCAGGATTTAATTTTTTTATTCAACCACTCGTAATATACACTATAATTAATTCAAAAATTTGTGTGAGAACAATAAAGTGTCTCTGACATATTTCTATAGACAAAAGTGTCTCTGACACATTTTTATACCCTCCACCATAGGATGGGGGTATATTAACTTTGTCATTCCGTTTGTAACACTTCGAAATATTGCTCTAAGACCCCATAAAGTATATATATTCTGGGTCGTGGTGAAATTCTGAGTTGACCTGAGCATGTCCGTCTGTTGAAATCACGCTAACTTCCGAACGAAACAAGCTATCGACTTGAAACTTGGCACAAGTAGTTGTTATTGATGTAGGTCGGATGGTATTGCAAATGGGCCATATCGGTCCACTTTTACGTATAGCCCCCATATAAACGGACCCTCAAATTTAGCTTGCAGATTCTCTAAGAGAAGCAAATTTCATCCGATCCGGCTGAAATTTGGTACATGGTGTTAGTATATGGTCTCTAACAACCATGCAAAAATTGGTCCACATCGGTCCATAATTATATATAGCCCCCATATAAACCGATCCCCAGATTTGGCTTGCGGAGCCTCTAAGAGAAGGAAATTTCATCCGATCCGGCTGAAATTTGGTACATGGTGTTAGTATATGGTCTCTAATGACCATGCAAAAATTGGTCCACATCGGTGCATAATTATATATAGCCCCCATATAAACCGATCACCAGATTTGACCTCCGGAGCCTCTTGGAGGACCAAAGTTCATCTGATTGAGTTGATATTTGGTACGTGGTGTTAGTATATGGCCTCAAACACCCATTGGATGAAATCGGTCCATAATTATATATAGCCCCCATATAAAGCGATCCCCAGATTAGACCTCCGGAGCCCCTTGGAAGAGTAAAATTCATCCGATTCAGTTGAAATTTGGTACACTGTTAGAAAAATATGTTTTTCATATGATCCGATATAAACAAAATATGTTTCGGGCACAATTTTTAAACACAATAAATTTAAGTGCAAACAAGTAATGTTCCTAAACTAACACTAAATGTTTGGGACACATATGTTAATATGTTAGAGTATATTATGTTTGGGGCATGAATGTTTCATAAAAATAATATGTGTGAATGTAAACATATATAAATTAACAAATTTCGAGTAAACATATATATGTTGTGATATTTTATTCAAAGAGCGACAGAAAGAGAGTATAGAGAAAGAAATAGAGATGGAAACCGGGAGGGTTGACGAAAGATATAAACATAACAAAGCGAGAGAATGAAAAGAGAACAATTTCTGTGAAACCGCTTGTATGTTGTTTTGGAAAACTGTTTTATGATAAGGCCAAAAATTTGATATGTTTAAGTCTAAATATTATTTAATTTGAATATTAGAATGGGTGTTGGGAGTAAAGAAAATAAACATTCGCAACCAAGAGAATAGACATTTGAAAAAAAAACAGCATGTGTTTTCCCCGTGAGAGCAGCATTTAAAATTAAACAATATTTGATTAAAAGATTAATTGATTTAATTTGAAAATTTCAATTAATTTTTTCATTGATTCAATTAAAAATTTAATTGATGTTGATTGCAAAACTCAATTAATTTTTTGAATTAAAATGGTAACTATTTTCAATTACTTTCTAATCTGACTTTGTGCTTTAGTTTGATAAAAAAATATATATTTTGAAATAATTTTCTATTTAAAAACATCCATCACTTTTTTTACTGACTTAGTCTTCCGAGTTTGATTAAAATGTTAATTGAATCAATTTCAATCATTTACTTAATTAACTTAAGGTTTCTATCTTGATTAAAAAGTTATTTGTATCAATTAAATTATTAATTGAAAAACATTTCAACTTCAATCAACTTTTTAATTGGAAATATTTTGGTGATTTTTTTCTGTGTATGGGTATTCTTGGTTCGTTAAAAGAAATCGGAACGTACGAGGAGTAAGTCAAAATATTCAGGCAAAGGAAATTAAAAAAACGGTAGAAAATATACAAAAATTACAAAGGGATCTTCATAATAATAACGAAAGGGCACTATACTCTTTTTAGTGTTGGGACAGTAAAATGAAAAAAGATGGAAATAGTGAAAAATTAAACAGTAAAATGTATAAAAACAAAGCTTAGTTCCTCTTTATTAATAAGTACACGGATGAAAAAGACTGTTTTTCATATGTTTGGCTATAAACATTATATGTTTGGAACACAAATTTTTAAACACAATATTTTTGAGTGCAAGCATATAATGTTCATAAACTAGCATAACATGTTTGGGACATATATGTTAATATGTTAGAACATATTATGTTTGGGACATAAAATGTTTGTAAATATAATATGCTTGGATGCAAACATATATTAATTTAGAAATAGCCTATAAACATATATGTGTTTAGTAGCTTGGAGCGCTAGTTAACAGGGAGCGATATTGAATTAAGTTGGTGGTTGTTGCTTGTTATTACAAAATTAACATTTTATTTTTCCTTGGTCAATTGATCAGCTACTTCTTTGATCCTTACAAACTGTGTGGTCCGCTGTTCGAATCCCCGTCCGGCAAAAGGTAAAATTAAAATAAAAAAAATCATAAAATTGAATAATTTCTTCTACAATGTTTGTATTATAGAAAAAGGTGCTAAGAACTAAAAAATCTCGTGGGAGTGAGAAAGATGTGGGGGAATATACAATTAGGCAGAAACAAAATTGTATGCATTCAGGTCGAAAACCTATGTTGTTAGCACCTATATTACCTGTTTATTTTCATAATTCATTATGATTGTAAATATATAAATAAATAAATAAAATTTTGAGCACAATATTGTTTGGGAGAATTTTTTTTAAGCATATAATATTTTTGGGTGCAAAATGCTTCCAAACATATTATATGTTCACATAATAACATATTGTTTTTTGGAAGACAACATTATTGAATTTGGATGCAAAAATACAAAATGTTTGGAACTTAGACTACCCAAACATATATTGTTTAGACCAATATGCTTTCAAACATATTATATATTGGAAGAGATAAAACATATAAATGTTTGGGCAATACCCAAAAATGTATATGCTTGAAGCAAAATATGTTTGGGAGTATATGTTACAGAAGCGATTTTTTGTGAGGGTGTAGTCTAAGAGGAGTTGACGGCCACCTTCAAATATAAAAGCCGACATTAAGTTCGAGTTTTGCAGATAAAACAATTGAAAAAGAATTATTAAAGAAAAGTTAAAGGCAAAATGGGGTAATTTTAGAGCGATAATGCCAACTTAATACCGTCCTTAATTGTCAAAATGAAATTAAGTACAAAACCCGATATGTTTTAAATGCATTTAAAATGGTGTTAAATGCTGGTAAAAAAACTGTTCACGCCTAAATAAATGTATGTGTATATTATAAAATTATTTATGTATGTTTATACTCGACTCCACGTTCTTCTTTTGTTAGTACTTTTGAATTCCTTCCAAAATTTCATACTTTTATACCAAAAACAGTTTTTTTTTGTGTTACAAAATTATTATTTTTGCAATAAAAAATAATATTTTATCCAAAAGCTCAGTCCATTTCGTTTATATCATGCCCTGTTTCTGACTATAAATCTTTAGTAACCCACATTTCGAAGTTTCA
This sequence comes from Haematobia irritans, assembly GCF_050003625.1. Classification (NCBI taxonomy): domain Eukaryota; kingdom Metazoa; phylum Arthropoda; class Insecta; order Diptera; family Muscidae; genus Haematobia; species Haematobia irritans. Next base: position 46,718,278 of record NC_134400.1, read on the forward strand.
TTACAAAAATTTTGTATAAATGTGTAAATAAAAAAAAAAAAAAATAAATAAAAATAAAAAAATTGGTGTTCGGTCGGAGCAGGGATTGAACCCACGACCCTTTGCATGCAAGGCAGACATGCTAACCACTGCTCCACGTGGCCAAAAAATGTATGTTTCTGTTAAATAATGTTATGTTTGCATGGGCTCGTGGGCGCTGCAAACTATGGTATATAAATGTAACTTATAACGATAATTGTCTACTGGTGACTATAACAGCTACGTAGCCCAGTAGATTACAAACTGTATGGACCTCGGTTCGATTCTCCGTCCAGGCGAAAGGTAAATTTATAAAATTGAATAATTTCTTCAACAATATTTGTATTACAGAAAAAGGTGCCAAGAACTAAAAAATTTCGTGGACGTGAAAATTATGTGAGGGAATGAGCACAATCTTCTTTGGGGTGAAAATTCTTCTAAGCATATGGTATTTTTGGGCTCCAAATGCTTCCAAACATATATGTAATATGTTCACATAAAACAAACATAATAGTGTTTCGGCAATATACATACATACATATTGTTACAGTAAAAATTTGCTCTAGCAAATATTTGAGAAAAAATTGTCTCAGCCACATTTTCATAGAAATATGAAAAATAAATTATCTCGGATATATTTTGATAGAAATAGGTGTCTCAAACACATTTTTATAGAAAGTATTGTTTCACACATATTTTAATAGAAAAAAAATTGGCTCCGACACATTCTGATAGAAATAAAAGTTTTTTTCTTTGGCGTCCTTTTGAAATTATCCTTTTTGGATAGAAGAATCCCAAAACTTAAAAAAACATTGCAAAATTTTAATTTGCTCAAATTTAGTTTTTTTTGTTGTTTTAGTTCAAAAACTACCACCAATATTTACACAAAATATTTAACTTGACTCAAATCGGACCACTCGTTCTTTTGCACCATGCACATAATTTAACCCCACACCCAAAAATAATTAATTTTTTTCTGTTGTTTAACAAAATTGCATATGTTGAAAGAAAAGATTGGATTTAAAAATTGTTAAAATGTCTTTAGCGCTGTACGAAGTTCAAGACAAGTACAATTTTAGTAAAATTTACTCATTTGAGAGACTTATGAACTCAATTTAAGCAAACTTCTACCATTTTAGGAAAATATGAACTATTTTATTTTGTAGTAAAATTGTGCACTATATTTGTATACAACTTTTTTTCTTATTTTTAGTTCACGTCATTAATGATAGCAAAAAATTATTCAAATAAGGAACATTTACTCATATTGTGCAAAATTTAACTAAAATCAACTAATCTTCATGAACTAAAATAAAGTTCAGTTGGCATTAGAGCCCCTTTTTTCTGGGTGCATTTTCTACCCAAAAATTCCTAAAATTTTTAATAATACTTTAGTCAATTTTAGCAACATTTTATTTTTACATTCGAAGCTCCATATCATAGACTATTAAAAACGAAAATTAGAATAAAAATCGGAGCCCATATTTGTTTGCCGTTTTCGAAGCACTGTGCCACCGCACAGCTCCTTACACTGAAAAAACAGTGAACCCACCAGGAAGAAAACTTTCGATTAATTTTAGAAAACTTTGAATATTTGTAGAAAATTTTAACAAAACAGTATTACAAACGATGGCACCACGCAGATGTCATAAAAATAAGTAAATATTTTTCGACAAATTCAAGAAAATTTATTAGACATAACTAAGTTTTTTCACTTGTTAAAGAAAATTTTGTAGTTTGGAGGAAAAACTTGGAGTTCAAAATTGCAAAAATGTCTTTAGTGACATACGAAGTTCATGATGGACGCATTTTTGGTAAAATTTACATATTTAAAGAATTTCTGAACTATTTTGTGGAAGATACGAATTTAGTTAATCTTTATGCTTCATTTGAGTATATTTTTTTCCTTGGGTTTAGTTAATTTGACTAACGTACACAAAAAAATATTAGAGTAAAGAAAACTTACCCAAAGCCTATTTAAGATCCAAAAATATTTTTCATATACAGGGTGGCTAATATGTAATGCAACAAAGTAAAGCGCTATATTGTTTTCTTTTTTTTATACCCTCCATCATAGGATGGGGGTATATTAACTTTGTCATTTCGTTTGTAACACATCGAAATATTGCTCTAAGACCACATAAAGTATATATATTCTGGGTCGTGGTGACATTCTGAGTCGATCTAAGCATGTCCGTCCGTCCGTCAGTCTGTTGAAATCACGCTAACTTCCGAACGAAACAAGCTATCGACTTGAAACTTGGCACAAGTAGTTGTTATCGATGTAGGTCGGATGGTATGGGCCATATGGGCCATATCGGTCCACTTTTACGTATAGCCCCCATATAAAGGGACCCTCAGATTTGGCTTGTGGAGCCTCTAACAGAAGCATATTTCATCCGATCCGGCTGAAATTTGGTACATCGTGTTGGTATATGGTCTCTAACAACCATGCAAAAATTGGTCCACATCGGTCCTTAATTATATCTAGCCCCCATTTAAACCGATCCCCAGGTTTGGCTTCCGGAGCCTCTAAGAGAAGCATATTTCATCCGATCCGGCTGAAATTTGGTACATGGTGTTGGTATATGGTCTCTAACAACCATGCAAAAATTGGTCCACATCGGTCCGTAATTATATCTAGCCCCCATTTAAACCGATCCCCAGATTTGGCTTGCGGAGCCTAAAAGAGAAGCAAATTTCATCCGATCCGGCTGAAATTTGGTATATGGTCTCTAACAGCTATGCAAAAATTGGTCCACATCGGTCCATAATTATATATAGCCGCCATATAAACCGATCCCCAGATTTGGCTTCCGGAACCTCTAAGAGAAGCATATTTCATCCGATCCGGCTGAAATTTGGTACATGATGTTGGTATATGGTCTCTAACAACCATGCAAAAATTGGTCAACATCGGTTCATAATTATATATAGCCCCCATATAAACCGATCCCCAGATTTGGCTTGCGAAGTCTCCAAGAGAAGCAAATTTCATCCAAGCCGGTTGTAATTTGGAACATGGTGTTAGTATATGATCTTTAACAACCGTGCCAGAATTGGTCCATATCGGTCCATAATTATATATAGCCCCCATATAAAACGTTCTCCAGATTTGACCTCCGGAGGAGCGAAATTCATCCGATCCGGTTCAAATTAGGAACGTGGTGTTAGTATATGGTCGCTAACAACCATACCAAAATTGGTCCAATCACACAAAAATTGGTCCATATCGGTTCATAATCATGGTTGCCACTAGAGCCAAAAATAATCTACCAAAAATTTATTTCTATAGAAAATTTTGTCAAAATTTTATTTCTATAGAAAATTTTGTCAAAATTTTATTTCTAGAGAAAATTTTGTTAAAATTTTATTCGGTTCATAATAAAATTTTCATCATTTTCAAAATTTTATTTCTATAGAAAATTTTGTCAAAATTTTATTTCTATAGAAAATTTTGTTCAAATTTTATTCGGTTCATAATCATGGTTGCCACTCGAGCCACAAATAATCTACCAAGATTTTATTTCTATAGAAAATTTTGTCAAAAGTTTATTTCTATAGAAAATTTTGTCAAAATTTTATTTCTGTAGAAATTTTTGTCAAAATTTTCTTTCTATATAATATTTTGTCAACATTTGTATTTCTATAGAAAATTTTGTGAAAATTTTATTTCTATAGAAAATTTTGTTAAAATTTTATTTCTGTAGAAAATTTTGTCAAAATTGTATGTCTACTTTGTCAAACTGAATTATATAAGTATTGGATCGATCTTTTTTGATTTAATATATACCACGTATGGACTTACATACACTTTAGAAGATGGTGTAAGGAGGTTTTAAGATACCTTGCCATCGGCAAGCGTTACCGCAACTTAAGTAATTCGATTGTGGATGGCAGTGTTTAGAAGAAGTTTCTACGCAATCCATGATGGAGGGTACATAAGCTTCGGCCTGGCCGAACTTACGGCCGTATATACTTGTTTTAAATTTTATTGTTCAAAATCAAAAAATGTGGGAAATAACATCAAATTTAGGAAACAGTTTAGATTTGTTTGAATTGACTGCCATTGGCCGTCTTGAAATGATAGACAATCTGCGATCCGGAGATTTTGATGACCATTGTTCGGTAGAAAAGAAGAATTTTCTATAGAAATAAAGTTTTTACAAAATTTTCTATAGAACTAAAATTCTGTCAAAATTTTCTATAGGACTAAAATTATGAAAAAATTTCCTATAGAAATAAAATTTTGACAAAATTTTCTATAGCAATAAAATTGTAAAAAAATTTCTATAGAAATATAATTTTGACAAAATGTTTTATAGAAATAAAAGTTTGACAAAATTTTCTATAGAATTACCAAAGCACAAAAATCAGTTTTTTATTTAATGTTGGAGATGAATAAAAACATGTAATAACTTTTTATTTGTTGAATTATTTCAAGATACGAGGGCGGTTCGGAAACTTCTTAGCCTATCAATGAAAGAGAATAGTTAGTTTTTCAAAAATATTTTTATTTTTCAATATAATCTCCTGAAACTTCAATACACTTAGTCCAACGCTTTTCTAGCAATTCTATCCCTTGATTAAAATAGTTTTCCTCAAGGTCTTCAAAATAGTAATTGCATCTTCAGTTGAGATAAAACGCTTGTCAGCAAGGAATTTTTTTTTAGTTTTGGGAACAAGTAAAAGTCACTGGGAGCTAAATCAGGAGAATAAGGTGGGTGGTCAAGCAACTCGTACTTTAATTGGTTGATTTTAGTCATTGTTAAAACACTCTTGTGCGCTGGTGCGTTGTCTTGATGAAAAATTGTTTTTTTTTTTGTGTTGTAAGCCAGGACGTTTTTCTCGAATTTGTACATATAATTGATCCAAAAGGTTGCAATAGTACTCTGAATTTATTGTTTTACCCTTTTGCAGCTAGTCAATCAATAAAATACCTTTGAAGTCCCAAAAAACCGTTGCCATAACCTTACCAGCCGATTGAATTGTTTTTGCCTTCTTGATATGGACCAATTTTTGTGTGATTGAGGATCGATTTATCTGAGGGCTATATATAACTATAGACCGATATGGACCTAGTTAGTCATGATTGTTAACGGCCATATACTAGCACAATGTACCAAATTTCAACTCAAATCTGGTGATCGGTTTATATGGGGGCTATATATAATTATGGACCGATGTGGAGCAATTTTTGCATGGTCATTAGAGACCACATACTAACACCATGTACCAAATTTCAGCCGGATCGGATGAAATTTTCTTCTCTTTGAAGCTCCGCAAGCCAAATTTGGGAATCGGTTTATATGGGGGCTATATAATTATGGACCGATGTGGACCAATTTTTGCACGGTTGTTAGAGACCATATACCAAATTTCAGCCGGATCGGATGAAATTTGCTTCTCTTTGAAGCTCCGCAAGCCAAATCTGGGGATCGGTTTATATGGGGGCTATATAAAATTATGAACCGATGTGGACCTATTTTTGCATGGTTGTTAGAGACCATATACCAACACCTTGTACCAAATTTCAGCCGGAACGGATGAAATATGCTTCTCTTAGAGGCTCCGCAAGCCAAATATGGGTATCCGCTTATATGGGGGCTATACGTAAAAGTGGCCCATTTGCCATACCATCCGACCTACGATATGGCCCAATCCGACCTACATCAATAACAACTACTTGTGCCAAGTTTCAAGTCGATAGCTTGTTTCGTTCGGAAGTTAGCGAGATTTCAACAGACGGACGGACGGACATGCTCAGATCGACTCAGAATTTCACCACGACCCACAATATATATATATATATATATAAAGGGTGATTTGTTAAGAGCTTGATAACTTTTTTTTTAAAAAAAACGCATAAAATTTGCAAAATCTCATCGGTTCTTTATTTGAAACGTTAGATTGGTCCATGACATTTACTTTTTGAAGATAATTTCATTTAAATGTTGACCGCGGCTGCGTCTTAGGTGGTCCATTCGGAAAGTCCAATTTTGGGCAACTTTTTCGAGCATTTCGGCCGGAATAGCCCGAATTTCTTCGGAAATGTTGTCTTCCAAAGCTGGAATAGTTGCTGGCTTATTTCTGTAGACTTTAGACTTAACGTAGCCCCACAAAAAATAGTCTAAAGGCGTCAAATCGCATGATCTTGGTGGCCAACTTACCGGTCCATTTCTTGAGATGAATTGTTCTCCGAAGTTTTCCCTCAAAATGGCCATAGAATCGCGAGCTGTGTGGCATGTAGCGCCATCTTGTTGAAACCACATGTCAACCAAGTTCAGTTCTTCCATTTTTGGCAACAAAAAGTTTGTTAGCATCGAACGATAGCGATCGCCATTCACCGTAACGTTGCGTCCAACAGAATCTTTGAAAAAATACGGTCCAATGATTCCACCAGCGTACAAACCACACCAAACAGTGCATTTTTCGGGATGCATGGGCAGTTCTTGAACGGCTTCTGGTTGCTCTTCACTCCAAATGCGGCAATTTTGCTTATTTACGTAGCCATTCAACCAGAAATGAGCCTCATCGCTGAACAAAATTTGTCGATAAAAAAGCGGATTTTCTGCCAACTTTTCTAGGGCCCATTCACTGAAAATTCGACGTTGTGGCAGATCGTTCGGCTTCAGTTCTTGCACGAGCTGTATTTTATACGGTTTTACACCAAGATCTTTGTGTAAAATCTTCCATGTGGTCGAATAACACAAACCCAATTGCTGCGAACGGCGACGAATCGACATTTCACGGTCTTCAGCAACACTCTCAGAAACAGACGCAATATTCTCTTCTGTACGCACTGTACGCATTCGTGTGGTTGGTTTAATGTCCAATAAAGTAAACTGAGTGCGAAACTTGGTCACAATCGCATTAATTGTTTGCTCACTTGGTCGATTATGTAGACCATAAATTGGACGTAAAGCGCGAAACACATTTCGAACCGAACACTGATTTTGGTAATAAAATTCAATGATTTGCAAGCGTTGCTCGTTAGTAAGTCTATTCATGATGAAATGTCAAAGCATACTGAGCATCTTTCTCTTTGACACCATGTCTGAAATCCCACGTGATCTGTCAAATACTAATGCATGAAAATCCTAACCTCAAAAGAATCACCCTTTACTTTATGGGGTCTTAGATCAATATTTCGATGTGTTACAAACGGAATGATAAAGTTAATATACCCCCATCCTACACCCAAAAAAAAGTGAAAATTTTAACTAAAATAGTTTGCTAATTGCAACATGTTACAAATAAGTTAATACTTTTTGTTAAATTGAAGAAATTTTTTTAAAAATAATTTTTTTCTGTTGTTTAAGAAAATTTCATATGTTGGAAGAAAAAATTGGATTTAAAAATTGGTAAAATGTCTTTAGCGCTGTACGAAGTTGGAGACAGGTACAATTTTAGTAAAATTTACTCATTTGAGAGACTTATGAACTCAATTTAAGCAAACTTCTGCCATTTTAGGAAAATATGAACTATTTTATTTTGTAGTAAAATTGTGCACTATATTTGTATACAACTTTTTTTCTTATTTGTAGTTCACGTCATTAAAGTTAGTAAAAAATTATTCAAATAAGGAACATTTACTCATATTGTGCAAAATTTAACTAAATTCAACTAATCTTCATGAACTAAAATAAAGTTCCGTTGGCATTAGAGCCTCTTTTTTCTGGGTGTATGGTGGAGGGTATAACAACTATTCGATAATGGAGTTACCAGACTATGACAAGTAAAGATTTTTTTTTTTAGTTTACCAAAATGGTAAAATTTTCTTCAAATTTTGGTAGATTATTTTTGGCACGAGTGGCAACCGTGGATGCAAATTTCCAGTAGCACGATAACGAGCAATGCTGCCTTTGCTCTTTCAACAAACAGTGACAACTTTCACTTTCTCAGGAGGCTGTTTGAGCAGACTGCAGTGTCTTCTAAAAAATATATCTTTAGGCGTAGGAAAGCACGATGAAACAACACACATTGTAGAGTATTCATAAATTTCATGCTTAAAGTTAGGGTCATCTAATATAAAGACTAATCTATAAAATCCTATGTCTCCAAGTATTTTCACAAAATTTTCTTTCCTTTGCCTTTTCCTCCAACTCCCACCCACCCCAAAAATGGATGAAATAGTTGCTAACTGTAAATTCCGCTGGAAGACTATAAACAAAGCTTTTACACGGGCCTATCGAAGATACGGCAGTAACTGCCAATACTATTTGCAAGATCATTTAGATTTTTTAATACCTCATCTTGGAGTGGCGGATAAGATAGATGATAGTTTTGTTCAGCCTGATGAAAATAATGAATCGCAATTGGATGAGAAGGAAGATGATGCAATACTTCCGGATGAACAACAGTGGAATGACAAAGAGAGTACAACGAGTGCTGAAGAATCCTACGGGCATAATAAAGGACTTCTAACACCAATACGTCGAAATAGTGACCCTTCACGTAGACTAGATAAAGATCTGACTAAAACACAAGCTTCTCAAGCCATAGAGAAGTCACCATTACCTGCCTTACCAGAAATACAGCCTCATTTAAGGGCTAACGATGTTACAACACCAACGGAAGCCATGGATGGACGTCCATCGCGCACTCGTAAACCTCCCAAGCGTATCTATGAACTGGATGATGATTTATCGGAGCCTCAAAGAGAAAAGAAACAGAAACGCTTCTTGACTCGTCGTAAGTCTGTTGGAGGTTTAGTTTTACGGGAATACATTCAGAAAAATCGTATTGATCTTGAGGATGAACCGCAGAAGAATATGGCTAGCAAAGAGGATTTTTCTTTTCAAATGCCACAACCAATGCAAACATCACTTGAAGCTCCTGAAATAAAAACCGCCCCAAATGATGTAAAAGATCTAGAACCAATAGTGCCGGAACCTAGACTTCCTACCATTGTTGTTCGTAGTTTTGCCAAGGCTCCCACCAGGATGGACATGGCCACTAATACCGACTCTTCTGTGAATGAAACGGCGGAAATAGGCATTCAATGCACTACCGATGAAGCCGCGGTCGAACAAATGGATGATAATTTTTTGGAATCTCTGAAACCCCAGTTTAAGAATATGAACATTCGGCAAAAGATCAATTTCAAACAACGAGTTTATCTAGCCTTAATGGATGTGCTAGATGATTCCAAGAATTTTCCCAATGAGGAAAATCATGTGGTTGAAGTACCAGCACCCCTGGCTCAACACTTTGAGTCGACAACAAGTGGAGAGATACGTTTGATGAGACAATTGGTGTCTTTGGTCCAAGCGGCTAAAACATCAGCAGAGATTGTAAATGCCACCAACAAGGTGGACGTTGTACGTAATCTAGATTCATCAACTCCACAACAAAATGGAACAAGTCTTCTATCGCCTATTCTCATAGATGGCGATGATTCGAATTCCTCAAGCTCTGGGGGACTTTCGAATTCCATAAATCGTGTGACAACTTCAAAATCAACCGATTCCTTGGGCATACCACGTCACATTCTTCAAAAGGCAGTTCAAGTTGCTGGTGGTGGTGGAACCCTAATGGCTCATACTGCAGATAAAAAACGAGTTTTCCGCATTTATCCAAAAAACCCAACGGGTCCATCAATTGTCACAAATGGACACGAGAAGACCCCGCTACAGAATTCAACGGCTGGAACATTCTTTGTAACGCCATCGAAACCTCCTGCAGTGGTGACTACTCCAATAATAAGAAACCCCATATCCGAAGTATCAATCCGAAAGCCATCACCTCCAGCACCATCACCAACGCCTATTGTACCCATTATAAGGGGTACAGCAATACAATATCCCAAAATTATTAAGACTACAAATACCAATAGCAATAGTAATAGCACTACCCCGACATCATCGTCTACGTCATTGTCATCAACTTCAATGTTGCCACCTACTACTTTCAGTAAATTACCAAATGGAACATCATCAAATACAGCGTCTCCAAAGATCAATATCCATACTCATGTACCTAGTGCGAATATATTCCGTAGACGTTATTCGATTTGTGGTCCAGCTCTAAGTAGTAGTGGTGGAGGAGCAAGTTCTTTTGTGACACCAAATAGATCTACATATACAAATTCCAAGCCGTTTACACCACCGCCACCTGTAGGCCAAAAAATTCAATTGCAGAAAATGTCACAACAACCGACTGTCCAACAAAAGATGTTCATACAGAATCAGGCCAAATTGAGGCAACAACATGCTCGTCTTCAGCAATTGGCCGCACAAACATCACAGCAAATTCAGAATCCACGTAATTTCAATGAAAGCAGATCTAACTCCAATAGTCCACCTCCGCCAGTCCAACAGATTCACATATCCAAACCAATAAGCCTTAATACAGCCGCAGCAGCTGATGGAACTAGAACAGGTGATGCTAATGCCGATGGAATTATTAACACTTCTAAACTATTTGTAGCTCTCGATTCTCCACGAGCATCACCAGTGCCTTCATCATCAAGCCTCAACAACGAAACTCTTGATGGCATACAACAGGGAGCACTAGATCCGTTAGCTTCCCTTGATGTTCCAGTTTTGGAAACAGCTGGTACGATAGCAGCTGACAGTTTTGATTCGGAATTCTCTAAACCAACTGTCATTAAAACGGAGCCCGATGAATGAATTAAAAAAAAAAATACTAAAGTTTTGTTTTTCTCTTTTTTCTCTAATTTTAATGTAAAAATTTATTTAATTTCTTTTATGAAAGAAATCATTTATACAGTTTTTTGTATGTTAATAAAATGCATTGACCCGTATTATTTTTCATAATCTGTATGTATTTAATTAATATGGTATAGTAAAAAAAGGTAATTATATAAAATATACGGCCTTACGCAGACCATCTGATTTTTTAAGCGAACATTGATCTTCTGAGCCTCTTCTAGAAAATCGTAAATGTCGTAAATTTCGATTTATACTTATTGCCGACAATTCTTATCGTCTCACCACATTACAAGACAATTCGTACAGATAAACTGATAGTATGAACGTTGCAAAACACGTGTTTGTCATTGGCTGGGTAAATTTAAACTTTAGGATACGACTTCGACTTATTCGAAAATACTCTTCATGGAACAGTTTAAAATTGTAGTTCCAATAAGATTTAAATATGCGGAAAGGTAACCCCGATGTTCTAACTCTATGAAATGGATTACACTATTAGCTATTCTCCGCTTTCGCTGTTGAGGCATGTCTAGTATGCTTACAGGTTGCTTCTTGTAAATCAGGACATCTCACGAAGATCGATCCTAGTTTAGGTTAGCGGCGAAAACAATCCAAGGGATTGGCAACAAATAGCTTCACAGAGGGAGGTTCCTGATCTCTATGCCGTCGGTACTTTGGACATATTCCATCATAATTCTGACGGAAATGTTCTGATACATTTGGACGATATTCCTATGCCTGTCGTTTTTATTTAGGCTTCATGCTGATACATAGCCCAAGTGAGCCTGGACTTAATATTCTAATGTTATGTTCCCACTGACTCGTTTTTCTCATTGGTTTTTCCAAAACATTTCACCGTTCACACCGAGTTGAGATGTTTTAGTTTGACGGTTGCCATGGAAACTCGAAATTCCCATTTACTCTAAATTCAAATATATGCACCGTTAGTTCAAATAATTACCGTGATCGCAAAGGGAAACTTGTGTTTTGAACTTGATTTTTTGTATGGGGAAAACGACTCGGTTTGAAATGCTTATAAAGGGAAAACATTTCAAACCCCAAAACATGCTTGGTGAGAACGCCGTATAGTGAGTTTTTTTTAGGTTTTCACTCTCCCTTACTGAGTTCTAAAAATGTTACACAAGAAATAAAAGTTTATCGAAAAACGTGTTTAAATGACAAGGATTTGTATAAAGAATCTGTGTAAGTAGAAAATGTTAAATATAAAAATCCATAAATATTGTCACCATGATGATAAACTATGGTACGTCCCACAGACGTATGTTTATCTTAACCGTAGCTTTCAGTATAAATATTGTCACCATGATGATAAACTATGGTACGTCCCACAGACGTATGTTTATCTTAACCGTAGCTTTCAGTAGGTTAATCCAAAGTATTAAAATCCCTGTAAAACCAGGAGACATTCGATATTAAGTATATTGTCGTATCGAAAAAATGGCGATACGATTAAATGTTTGGATCACGGCATTCCATCGAAATTTGATGCAATTTCTCGGCTTTACAAAAAACACCTCAATGAAATAACGCCCAAAGAGAAAATGAAAGAATGCCCAAAAAAATGGGATGTTTTTCATAATGAAATAAATTCCCATTTCAAATAAAAAATAAATCCCCAAAATATGAAATACCGCCCCAATTGTATATTAACATCTCAATATTTTGAAAAGAAGGCAAAACATTTAATAGACAAATTTTGCATATTGGATCGTTTGGACACAGTTGGTCTGGAGAACATTTCAGAAATCGTACTTGCGTATACAATCCTTCACAATTTCATCATGGAAACCCATTGGAATAAATACCACTGGTTTTAATTTACTAAACAATTGTGATTCCGATAGCTCGCCCACACTTGAAATGTCACCAGCCACAGATGAAGATGTGATTTCATTTGACATTATTTTCATTTTAAAACAAATGTGTGATTAGTTATATGACAGTGTGATTAGTTATATAATTAATAAAAACAAATCAGTTCATTCATTTGGTTGCACTATAATAAGGCACTAACAAAATTATTTGAGTCGTGGACAACTACTCTCCAAGACGTCTTTCTGTTGGCTCATGGTATTTATTCTCTGTTGTTCCATGAATAGCTTTCTTTCTTCCAAAGCCATAAGATCCATTTGAACTTCTTTTTATAGAGACTTATAATGCCAAATTTTAAGTCTGTATGTTTTATGATTATGAAAATAGGAACACGGGGGATCGAGTAGTTTCAGCAGTTAAAACTAGAAGCTCCCATTTGTAATAGGTACTTTTAGTTAATGTGGTATCACAATGGAATAGTCTAAGTGAGCCTGACAATACATGGGGCTGCCACTTTAAACTAACCTATGGTGGATAGTTTCGTAAAACGTCCAATACCCAAAAGATTTTGTAAAAACATCTGCCAATTAGTCTTGAGTGTTACACTTATTAATCCTTTTCTTACGTGGATTCTCAAGAAATGATGCTTGTTTTGATGCTATTTGACTCGTTTATTTTCCAACTCCTGACATTCCAATACAACCTCTGTTGTCCTCATAAATCATCACGGTATAATTTGTAATTTCTCCAAGATCTTACATTAAGCCCAGCAGACGTATAGCTTCTATAAGCCAGGTATTCCGCTGCTGCTTCTTGCAGACAATTGCATTGATCCTATGCCCAGTCGGCGTCAGCTTCACGAACTCATAATTTGTATTCCATTCTTCCAGACCCTTCGAGCTGATTCGGAGCATGTGTGATACCTCAAATTGTAGGTATTGACATCAGCTTTCATGTTCCTACATCCAAATTGTCTAGATATTTAATTTGAGGACGCTAGGCATTGGTTAGTGTCTTGGTCACCATTTCCAACACTGAAATCTGGAATTTGAGTTCCTATCCTTGGAGTTGCACCTAGAAATCGGTTTTTTCTGAAGAGAACTAGGTGTTTGTGACAATAAGTCATACCTTATGTTGTACCTATAGAATCAATCTACATGTTGTAAGCTGCCCTCGTATTGGTTAATAAACAATGTTCCTTTTTTTGACCAGGCATCTGGTTTTCCATTGAAATTCGAGCTCCGAACAGTTGATAAAAGGGTACTTTGACATCTCTGTGTCACCCTGACATCTCTGTGTCACCCTGTGAGTAGACCAACTTTTTTGTAAAAGAAAATTAGCGACGTCGCTATCTTCACAGCTGTTGTGCTTTCAGACTCAACTGCCACTCAGGCCACCCTAACAGGTAGTTATGGAAAACACTCATGGGGTAACAACAGCTAATGTTATATATCATAATGATGTTATGCGTCGTAGTGATGAAGTTGGTGTTTTTGGGAATTTTCCAGAGGATATGAGGAAAAAGAGTCATGTGGATGACGAGATGAAGTCGCTTTGTCTGTTTTATTCGTATTTTATGGTATGGTGGTGGTTTCTGCTTGGTCCAGGCAAATTAGGAAAATCTATCTTACAAAGGGAACAGGGCTTCCTTGTCATTATTTCTTTCAAAGTATAACCATTAAAATTTTTGTGGTCAGTTTTTGATTATTAATCGAATTTGGTATTTTACAACCCATTAACATTGTCTTCTAAATTGTAAGCTAGTTCACATGGAGTCTATATTCGATTAAAATAGGCGCACTAAAAGAAAAAATAGTTTCCTGCATATGAGAAGCGGAAATAGATTTACCTTAAAAGTGAGTATTAAGTTCGAGTTTAGCCGCTAAAATCGCTAAAGTGAAAACTAAATCAGTAAGAAAAATGCATGAAATTATACATATTTGTTGCAAATTTTATTATAACTTGATGGGGAAAAGCCCAAAGCAAATTTTCACAAAGTTTTTATTCCTTAAAATGGATTATTAAAGAAAAGTAATCGTGAAAAAATTACGTTTTTAGCGGCTAAACTCGAACTTAATACCCACCTTAATGCTTAGTACTAAGTTCGTTTCTGCGAAAAAGGAATATCTTCATATATCTCCGTAAATAAGATCTCAAACCCAGGGATATTAACTTATTTATGCGAAATAATATGCCTGCCTATTTTTTCGTGCGAAAATTCCTGGGTTGAAAATGCACAAAACAAAGATTTCGCATTTATTCCGCGCTAACGTTCTTTATATGGAATATAACAGTTTTTCGTGCGAAAACGTGATCTTAGTACTAGGCTTAAAACGGAACCACACGCATCTCAAATATTATTTTTGAAAATTAATTTGGAATGGTAGTTAAACCATTAAACACTAAGTGAGCCTAATATAACGGGCTGCCACTAAATCTAACTTAAGAAAATATTGCCCAGATTTATTTTGTGCATCTTAAGTCTAACTCAGTTTGAAAGATGGTTGTTGTTCTCCTAAAACTTATTTCCAATTCACAATACAAAACCAGTAAGGAAAGTCTAAAGTCGGGCGGAGCCGACTATATTATACCCTGCACCACTTTGTAGATCTAAATTTTCGATACCATATCACATCCGTCAAATGTGTTGGGGGCTATATATAAAGGTTTGTCCCAAATACATACATTTAAATATCACTCGATCTGGAAGAATTTGATAGACTTCTACAAAATCTATAGACTCAAAATTTAAGTCGGCTAATGCACTAGGGTGGAACACAATGTTAGTAAAAAAATATGGGAAACGTTTAAATCTGAAGCAATTTTAAGGAAACTTCGAAAAAGTTTATTTATGATTTATCGCTCGATATATATGTATTAGAAGTTTAGGAAAATTAGAGTCATTTTTATAACTTTTCGACTAAGCAGTGGCGATTTTACAAGGAAAATGTTGGTATTTTGACCATTTTTGTCGAAATCAGAAAAACATATATATGGGAGCTATAACTAAATCTGAACCGATTTCAACCAAATTTGGCACGCATAGCTACAATGCTAATTCTACTCCCTGTGCAAAATTTCAACTAAATCGGAGTTAAAAATTGGCCTCTGTGGTCATATGAGTGTAAATCGGGCGAAAGCTTTATATGGGAGATATATCCAAATCTGAACCGATTTCAAGCAAATTTGGCACGCATAGTTACAACGCTAATTCTACTCCCTATGCAAAATTTCAACTAAATCGGAGCAAAAAATTGGCCTCTGTGGGCAAATGAGTGTAAATCGGGCGAAAGCTATATATGGGAGCTATATCTAAATCTGAACCGATTTTGCTGATATTTTGCAAGTTTTTCGAGACTCATAAAATATTCGGATGTACGGAATTTGAGGAAGATCGGTTGATATACACGCCAATTATGACCAGATCGGTGAAAAATATATATGGCAGCTATATCTAAATCTGAACCGATTTTTTCCAAAATCAATAGGGATCGTCTTTGAGCCGAAACAGGACCCTATACCAAATTTTAGGACAATCGGACTAAAACTGCGAGCTGTACTTTGCACACAAAAATACATCAACAGACAGACAGACAGACAGACAGACAGACAGACAGACGGACAGACAGACAGACGGACATCGCTAAATCGACTCAGAATTTAATTCTAAGCCGATCCGTATACTAAAAGGTTGGTCTATGATTACTCCTTCTTGGCGTTACATACAAATGCACAAACTTATTATACCCTGTACCACAGTAGTGGTGAAGGGTATAAATATGGGAAACGTTTAAATCTGAAGCAATTTTAAGGAAACTTCGAAAAAGTTTATTTATGATTTATCGCTCGATATATATGTATTAGAAGTTTAGGAAAATTAGAGTCATTTTTATAACTTTTCGACTAAGCAGTGGCGATTTTACAAGGAAAATGTTGGTATTTTGACCATTTTTGTCGAAATCAGAAAAACATATATATGGGAGCTATATCTAAATCTGAACCGATTTCAACCAAATTTGGCACGCATAGCTACAATGCTAATTCTACTCCCTGTGCAAAATTTCAACTAAATCGGAGTTAAAAATTGGCCTCTGTGGTCATATGAGTGTAAATCGGGCGAAAGCTTTATATGGGAGATATATGCAAATCTGAACCGATTTCAAGCAAATTTGGCACGCATAGTTACAACGCTAATTCTACTCCCTATGCAAAATTTCAACTAAATCGGAGCAAAAAATTGGCCTCTGTGGGCAAATGAGTGTAAATCGGGCGAAAGCTATATATGGGAGCTATATCTAAATCTGAACCGATTTTGCTGATATTTTGCAAGTTTTTCGAGACTCATAAAATATTCGGATGTACGGAATTTGAGGAAGATCGGTTGATATACACGCCAATTATGACCAGATCGGTGAAAAATATATATGGCAGCTATATCTAAATCTGAACCGATTTTTTCCAAAATCAATAGGGATCGTCTTTGAGCCGAAACAGGACCCTATACCAAATTTTAGGACAATCGGACTAAAACTGCGAGCTGTACTTTGCACACAAAAATACATCAACAGACAGACAGACAGACGGACAGACAGACAGACGGACATCGCTAAATCGACTCAGAATTTAATTCTAAGCCGATCCGTATACTAAAAGGTTGGTCTATGATTACTCCTTCTTGGCGTTACATACAAATGCACAAACTTATTATACCCTGTACCACAGTAGTGGTGAAGGGTATAAAAACTTCCGAAGAGAATTTTACTTAAATACAAATAAAATTATACCAATTCGATGTAAATTTTATTATTTATAAAAGTTGCCCAAAGCAACTTTTCATAAAGTTTTTTATTTTTTTTATGAAATGGATTACTAGAGAAAGGTAATCGTGAAAAATTGCAATTTTAGCAGTTAAACTCGAACTTAATAACCCACCTTTCGGACCTGTTCGAAACCGAAACTACTAGCATTGACATAAATTGAGATGAGTATAATTTCACTAAGAGAGACGACATTACATGGTTTGGTACGTTTTGCTTATCGCAAAACAAATAAAAATTAATTTAAATTCTTAAATAAATTAGTTCAACAAGCTATCAATTTTTTCTCACCATAGTAAATTAATATCTCACCATAGAAAACCACGTGGAAAAATGCCCAGTGGTGAATTAAAAAATTTGATAAGCGATGGCAACACTATACCATTAACCGCCAAGGAATTAGAATAAATTTTAATTTGGCGTCACGGTATCCCGTCGCTGATTTTGAGCTTTCCGTAAGAAATGTCCATAAACAATTTTCACCAACTGTTCATCGCTATGGTTGTGTTTACTATTTAATTCTGGTAATGGTATTGTAACTTGTAAAACTTCTGTATAAGTTGCATGTTATATTGAAGGACGTCCTCTATCATTGAAATCTAAATAGAAACGAAATGCAGTTCATGATTTGATAAATATTTCATATCGTCAATATATTTTGGTAATTAAGTAACAACAACGTTCTTGGACAAAAGTCGTAAGCTGACTTTTGCATCTCTAACTTGAATCCATTATTTCCACCAACAGGCTACTCGATAGTATGTATGCCTACTCTGGGTCTGTGATGATGAGTGTTATTATTTTTTCTTGTTTGTTTTTGTTATACAACAGTTGTTGTTGCTTTCCTGCTGCTGGCTTTGTTAACGGCATTATTCGTAAAACTCTGCCGCTGTTTGTGTTGCCATCATTATTATCATCACCATTTTCATAGTTGTTGGTGGTGGATGGTGGTGATTTAAAATTGTCGTTTCACCCGACCGTGCTTTCCCTTGCAGCTGCTCTGGTGTTCATCAGTTATGTTGCTTAAAATATATACCCATGTATATGTATTTATCGTTTATACGGAATGGTATGGTACCATTGTTGGTAGATTTTCGGTTGCTCATTTTTCGTTGCTGTTGTGATGTCTGTCTGGCTAGCTGGCTGATTGCCGGACTAGTGTAGCTGGTGTTTGATTGCCTGTTTTTGATTTTCTCTTTTGTGTGTGATTCTCTCTTTGACTCTCGATTATGGGTGCCAATGCAAGTGTATGTGTGTATTATTGTTTGTACATCCATACATTGCATGTAGGTATGTACACATATACGGGAGGGTGTTTGTAATACAAATTGTCGGACGAACAACGATGACAAAGCTGACGATGATATTCGTTGTTTTGTTGTTGGTTAGCATTGATAATGATGATAGTCATTCGATGAAAGCGTGTGTTTTTTTGGGTCCCCATCCCCATCGTCCACCATACCACTATTACAAACACTCACTTATGTTGTTGGTGTTGTTATAGGTACGTATGAGTTGCCATCGTCACTGACGAAAAACAAAATTGTAATAATAATAACCATCACAACAACAACAGCTAATGTCAATGATGACGACAACACCACCACGAAAGGCAGGCAGCAATCATTTCTGGCGCAAATACAGCTACATACAATAACATCAAGCCAAAACTCTACCACCACATTTTTTTTTTTTTGATTTTTGCCCAGCAAACTTTTTTTGCTGTGAACTCAATGCATGTCTCAGTGCTGTGATATATATTTATACTCTGATTTACAGTTTGATCGATATGCAATTGTTTTAGGGGGACGAAATAGATTTGCCCGTAAGTTCGGCCAGGCCGAATCTTATGTACCCTCCATCATGGATTAAGCTGAGTACTATGTTCAGTTTTCAAGCAGAAAACCAGTTTGTTTTCACGGTTACTTTTTTTAATTAATTAATATAGAAATATAAAATTATTTGCAATCAATTCCTTGGATCTTTTCCTTCCATTATTTGGTAAGACTTGATCAAAATATAATCGTCTTCATACATATTTTTGTACTTTTAGTTTAGTGTTTTTGTGAAAAACCCGAACATAGTACTCACCTTTACGTAGAAACTTCTACCACAATCGAATTACTTGGGTTTCGGCCGATGGCAAGGATCTTAAAACTGCTTAACATCTTCTAAATTGTAAATTAGTCCATGCGGGGTATATATTAGACAAAAGAAAAGTCGATTAAACACGTATATATGCAGTTCTTGACCGGTGTATATAGAAATAATTACGAACCGGTATGAACTTCTGTGCGGTAATTATAGAGCCAGAATTGAAATATGGGGGCTATATACAATTATGAACACGAGTCTACAACAAATGGCCGATTTTTTACTGTTTGGTAGATTGTAGAATTCTTGATGTTTGGAAGATTTTGAAAATATCGCGATTTTTCTATAGATCGATACGAACCAATTTTGGCATTGTTGTTATCGGCCATATACTAACACCACGTACCAAATTTCATTTAGATCGGATGAATTTTGCTCCTACAAGAGGCTCCGGAGGTCAAATTTAAGGATCGGTTTATATGGGGTGCTTAGATTCAGTGTTGCCAGAACTAGGGGAAATTCCCTACATGCACGGATGAAAAAGACTGTTTTTCATATGTTTGGCTATAAACATTATATGTTTGGAACACAAATTTTTAAACACAATATTTTTGAGTGCAAGCATATAATGTTCATAAACTAGCATAACATGTTTGGGACATATATGTTAATATGTTAGAACATATTATGTTTGGGACATAAAATGTTTTTAAATATAATATGCTTGGATGCAAACATATATTAATTTAGAAATAGCCTATAAACATATATGTGTTTAGTAGCTTGGAGCGCTATTTAACAGGGAGCGATATTGAATTAAGTTGGTGGTTGTTGCTTGTTATTACAAAATTAACATTTTATTTTTCCTTGGGCAATTGATCAGCTACTTCTTTGATCCTTACAAACTGTGTGGTCCGCTGTTCGAATCCCCGTCCGGCAAAAGGTAAAATTAAAATAAACAAATCATACAATTGAATAATTTCTTCTACAATGTTTGTATTACAGAAAAAGGTGCTAAGAACTAAAAAATCTCGTGGGAGTGAGAAAGATGTGGGGGAATATACAATTGGGCAGAAACAAAATTGTATGCATTCAGGTCGAAAACCTATGTTGTTAGCACCTATATTACCTGTTTATTTTCATAATTCATTATGATTGTAAATATATAAATAAATAAATAAAATTTTGAGCACAATATTGTTTGGGAGAATTTTTTTAAGCATATAATATTTTTGGGTGCAAAATGCTTCCAAACATATTATATGTTCACATAATAACATATTGCTGTTTGGAAGACAACATTATTGAATTTGGATGCAAAAATACAAAATGTTTGGAAATTGACTACCCAAACATTTATTGTTTAGACCAATATGCTTTCAAGCATATTATATATTGGAAGAGATCAAACATATAAATGTTTGGGCAATACCCAAAAATATATATGCTTGAAGCACAATATGTTTGGGAGTATATGTTACAGAAGCGATTTTTTGTGAGCGTGTGTAGGTTATTTTCTAAT